>NW_015548473.1:424287-431009 GCF_001515605.1 Sinocyclocheilus anshuiensis
AGGGATCCGAGACGGGCTCGTCCTTTTCTCGGTCCTCACCCGCTAGATCCGCGGCTCTCTCTCAGTGTTCGGATCTAGCGGATTGTTTTTGGTCCGCCAAAGAAAGGATTTCCGGCGACTAAGCAGACCATGAGTAGGTGGGTGGTCGAGGCCATCTCACTAGCCTTGCCAGGCTGGGCCTTGTTTTTCCAATCACCAAAGATCCTCAGATTTCAGCTGGTTCTCTCTCATCAAGACATCAGCCAAGATCAACTGGAGCCTCAACAAACTGCATTAGGACACTTTTATTCAAATAGGCAAGACATGCAAGTATCAAACTTAGTCTCATTGTTTGATCCATTAAGTAGCCCCACCCCTTTTAAAGAAGGGTGTGTTAGAACTAAGGAACTGATGGTTTGCGCAAGGCTGTTGACCCGGGAAATAAACATTTCTTAGAATTAATAAACAATTAACACAATTGTGTTTGCTGGGCGAACAGGTTTGTTGATTGTAATATTAATTCCGTTAGCTGATCCAAATATTTATAATTAATTATAACAAGTTATGATTAATTATTAATATTTGCCTTTTGAGTTAATTTACTACAGTTATAAATATAAAAACAAAATTCTTTACCGCAGTATGTTTCATCTGTGTGCAGTTGTGTTAATTTGTTTCGATTTCTCTACGAGATTGTCTCACACACAGACAGGCTGTGTGAACCTCAACTGCCACGACTTTGTTACTGTCAATACATTATCCATTATCAATCGCCGTTTACACCAAATGTAATAAAATCAGAGTCAATTTCGATGCTTCCCTAGTTAGATGTTTTAATCAGGTTAAATGTCTGGCCGGGCAAGTACAATTCCCTTTCACTTGCCCCTTCAAAAACTTGTCACAGACAAGCATTAATGTCGAGCTCTGTTACTGTATACAGTATAAACGTCAACCCTCCAAAGTGGCTATTGTGGCACTGACCGTGTTCCATGCCACTGCTAAAATCCACCCACATTTGGCAGGTTGGCGGGTGTTAATGTCAAGCCCTGATTATAAATATACTTAATTATTATGAAAATACCCGAGATGGCTTGAAGAACACAGACTATATATTGTCGCAGTCGAGTGTTTATTGTATTCATGTGTAGTGATTAACTGTAATTTAAGTCGTTCATTCTATAAGGGAATTAATCATTAATTCGATTTCTAGCTCAAGTTTTGAAAGGACTCGAATCTGAAAATTCTTGTTTCATCATTCAAAACATTTATAGCTTCTTTTTATTCAGTTACAGCGATTGCTGGATGTCGTTGTCCATAGTAGGGATTTCCTGGAACGTCATGCATTATATTAGTTCTATTAGGCATATTTGGAGTTTTGCGCGAGGGTGCCCTCTGGCTTCCAGTATGAATGAAACAGACATTACATGTGTTTATAGCGCTCAGTAATGCCTACTCCATCCTATTTTGGGGAAAAATAGGAAAAATAATACTTATCCCAAAATAAATCTTTAGTAGATATATGATAATCCATGTTTTTATCTAGTGTACAGAAGTGTACAGGAGTTTTTACAGGAGTCTTACTCTTTTTTAATAATGAAAGTGTTATTACAATAGTAATATTTATTATTTTGTTTAATATTTTTTATTTAGCAATAATAATAATAATAATAATCTTAATTATTATTAGTCATATTAATATATAAGCACAAAATGTTGGGCCAAATCGTGCAGCCATACAAACACACACAACAAACCTGGTTTTTATTATATATATTTTTTGTTTTAAAAATCTTTTTCTGCCAATGGCCGGTGACATGATAAAATTTACCGGCCAAAACGTTTTTTTTTACCGGCCATGAAACTCTTTTTATGTAACCATGGTTCCCCGAAGGGAACGAGACGCTGCGTCGGAGAACGCTTTGGGAACGTCCCCAGTGTGACTACGCTCTGAATCACATGTGTAATTAGTCCAATGGAAGGGTGAGACGTCATAAGCGGGTGACGTAGCGACCAGGAAGCTATAAAAGCACTTGAGGGGGAACCGGCATCAGCTTCTAGGAATGAAGCAAGTGCTCGCAGGGATGCCGGAAGTATGGCCCTGAGACGCAGCGTTTCGTTACCTTCGGGGAACCATGGTTACATACGTAACCTGGAGACGTTCACCTTCAGGAACTCGAGCTGCGTCGGAGAACGCTTTGAGAACAAGTATGCTCACGCCACCAGACTTGCAAATCCCTGCCTAATGTGGAAGAGCACAGCTAGGACGAGAGAACAGAAGAGCCAGGAGTGACTCACATATCTAGGCCATAAAATCTGACAAACGTGAGGGGCGTGGACCATCCCGCTGCGTTGCAGATGTCCTGCATGGACACACCTGCCACCTGCAAAAATTCTCCATATCTGCTTCACCACTTCGGGATGAAGCCTGCATTCCCCGGGCCTCGGCCCCTGCTTCGACAGGATGTCTGCTCCCATATTCAGATGCCCAGGAATATGTACTGCTCTCAGCGAAAGGAGTTTGCCCTGGAACCACACAAGGATCTGGTGCGCCAGCTTGTACAAGGGGCGCGAACGCAGACCTCCCTGGTGGCTGATGTAAGAGACCACCGCTGTGTTGTCAGTGCGCATCAACACGTGATGATCTCTTAGGTCCGGGAGGAAGTGTTTTAGAGCTCGAAACACGGCCAGCATCTCCAGGCAGTTGATGTGCCACGTGAGATGGCAACCACTTCACAGACCGCGGGCAGGGAGGCTACTCATGACCGCACCCTAACGGGGTAAGGGACGCATCCGTCGCTAGCGTTACGCGGCGACAAGGAGCTGCCAACACCGGGCCCTGAGACAAGAACCAAGGCTTCCTCCACATGTCCAAGGCACGTAGGCATCGCCGCATGACCTTGATCATGCGAAGCGGGCTTCCCCTCGGGGAGAACCCCTTGGTCTTGAGCCACCACTGTAGAGGTCTCATGTACAGCAGGCCAAAAGGTATCACGTTGGATGCAGCTGCCATCAGACCCAGCAGTTTCTGAAACAGCTTGACAGTGAGTGACCGGCATTCTCTGACTCTCGCGACTGCAGTGAGGATCGACTCGATCCGAGCAGGGGATAACTATGTCTGCATTGTGGTCGAATCCCACACCACGCCCAGATAAGTGGCTCTCTGTAATGGAGAAAGCACACTTTTCTTGGCGTTTAGTCTTAATCTCAATTCTTTCATGTGAGCAAGAATGACATTTCGATGTCCAACTGCCATCTGCTCCGACTGAGCCAAAATCAACCAATCGTCGATGAGGAGCAGCATCCACACACTTAGTGAAAGTACGGGGTGAGAGTGCAAGGCTGAAAGGAAGAACCCGATACTGGTAAGCTTCGCCCCTGAAGGCAAACCATAGGAACTTCCTGTGATGAGGAAGGATGGAGACATAAAAGTATGCGTCTTTTAGATCTATCGTAACAAACCAGTCCTCAGACCTGATCCGAGACACAACTTGCTTGATGGTGAGCATTCTGAACTTCAGTCTCATGACTGAGCGATTCAACTGACGTAGATCTAAAGTGGGACGCAGCCCCCCATCCTTCTTTGGAACAATGAAGTACCGGCTGTAGAACCCGGACCCCCTGTCGTGAGGAGGGACCACCTCGATGGCCTCCTTCCTCGAGAGAGTATTGACTTCCTGTTCTAATACCAGAGCCTGCTCGGGGCTCCTCAAGAGAGTGTTCACTTCCTGTTCTAATACCAGAGCCTACTCGGGGCCCACGAGATTGGGAAAGACCACGTTGAACGGTGGCGGAGGAGCGCCGAACTGAATGCGATAGCCTTTCTCTACAGTATGCAGGACCCAACGAGACACATTTGGCAGTAGCTTCCACGCTGCTAAATAGTCTACTAAGGGAAACAGTCTCTCGAGACTGGCCTCCGGTGTACTTGTAGCTGCTAATTTGGTACCCTGAAACGGAAGACCGGCAGGAGACGGCCGAACTAGCTGCTCTGGAGACCCCCGAAGGAGTAGCGAGCCCCTCAGCTCCGCTACGTTTCCGGACGGAAGAGACTGAGGGAAGCGCTTGCTGGAGGCCACTGCGCCCTGAAGCACCAATGGCGGCAGGGTTGGCAAAATGATCTCCCGAGGGCACTGAGGAGAGACGGACACCGTATGGTGTGGTGCACCCCACTCTTCCCCAGTAGGGGTCGCCCTCAAAGGTCCTGAGCACCTGATGTCAGGAACTTTTGGTCGAGGACTTCCTTTGAAGCATGACCCTCAGATCGGGCTTCGACTGCGAAGCCCCCGACCTAGAGCGCCGCTGACCTCGGTCCCGTTGCGGGGGAGCACGAGAAGCAATGCTCTGTTTTTGTACCTCACGGTATGAGGAGGAGGTACACGGCGAGGGCTGCTCCAGCCCAGCAGCCCCTGGAGCTAGAGAACGGCGAGGGAGGAACCGCTGGAACGCCACCGCCTGTTTACGGGCCTCCTGGTACCTGTCGACGACGGAATTGATGGCATCGCCAAACAGGCTAGAAGGCGCAAGCAGGGCTTCCATGAGGAAGACCCTGTCCTTTTCTTTAATATCGGACAGGGTCAACCAGAGATACCTCTCCGCTGCCACTAGAGCTGCCATAGACCGCCCAACGGCACGGGCGGTCTCTTTGGTGGTGCGGAGAGACAAATCAGCTGTCCTACGAAGCTCTGCTATATCGTGAGTTTTTATTTCCTCGCCTTCATCTAACTCTTTTAGCAGGTCGGCTTGGTACGCCTGTAACACCGCCATGGTGTGCAGACACGCACCAGCCTGACCTGCCGCCGTATACCCCTTGCCCACCAAGCTAGATGTTGTGTGTAACGGCTTACCTATTAATTATAACCATTCAACATTACAGTATAATTGAAAACCATTATTTTTAATATTTAATAGGCTCTGAAATATATAACAACTTTTAACTTAAGTGATTTTAAAACAATCTTCACATAAATTATATTATATATGCATAAACTATACATATTAATCTTTATTCAAGCTACAAAAGTTAATCAGCGACTAGAGCAGTCTATCTTCTCCAATCTCTTTACGGTCATTTAAGACTTTATAACTCATTTAAGACTATGTTTACTCACCAAAACCGCATATTTTGACATAATTGTGTGTTTTCGTCCGTTGAAGCGCTACTGGTGCGCTGTCTGTGTACAGCCGAACAAGCAATGTTTTAAACTATAGCCTACTTCACTGCACCGTTTAGGTGGCGCAACCCCAGGTATGTGTCGCCACATTCTCAAGTTATGAAGAATAAAGAAGGGAAAAGTTAATCTTCCAAAATGAATCAGCAATATCTTCTCAGGTAAAAGTTATTAGAACCGTGCCTAGGGACAAGCTGGCCATCACACTGCTCTGACCTTATCAGCCCGTTTGTATCCTATTATTTGATTCGCTCTTGTCACTTATGACAGAACAGCTAATCACGATGATCTTGTCTTCAGTGAAGATTATTTTATTTGCTTATGTCAGAAACAGCGAATCTCTTTAAAAACTGGCTGCTGTTTTCACTCCGTTGCATTGTTATAATTCATAAAAGAACCCACCAACTGGTGACTGACACGGACCAACATTCCACAGGCCACAATCAACAACCTGATCAACTCTATGCGAAGGAGATGTGTTGCACTGCGTGAGGCAAATGGTGGTCACACCAGGTACTGACTGGTTTTCGGACCCCTCCAGACCCCCCAATGCAGTAAAACTGCACATTTTAGAGTGGCCATTTATTGTGGCCAGCCTAAGGCACACATGTGCAATAATCATGCTGTCTCTTCAGCATCTTGATATGCCACACCTGTGAGGTGGATGGATTATCTCGGCAAAGGAGAAGTGCTCACTAACACAGATTTAGACAGATTTGTGAACAATATTTGAGAGAAATAGGACTTTTTCTATGTACACAAAAGTCTTAGATCTTTGAGTTCAGCTCATGAAAAATGGGGGCAAAAACAAAAGTGTTGCGTTTATAATTTTGTTCAGTGTATTTTAATCGCTTACGTCAGAAACAGCGAATCTCTTTAAAAACGGGCTGTTGTTTCCACTACATTGCATTGCTATATTTCGTAAAAGTGTTACCCGCCAACTGGCGACTGACACTGTTACATGTACTCGCCAACGCTGATTTTTACTCGCATTTGACACTTGGTGAGGGTTAATTTTAGGCCCTGTGTGCATCCATGTCATAAAGAAATCTATATATATAAACACACAAGTCATAAAGATTTTTTTAAAGTTTTTGAAAGAAGTTCTTATGCTCACCTAGGCTGCACTATATTTCAAAAATACAGTAAAACAATAATATTGTGAAATATTATTAATACTAGAAAAGTACAAATTATTGTCTTGTTTTCAGAAAAAACAAGTCAAAATTAAGTTTTCCCTTTCGATACTACACTCGTACTGTGTCTTGCTAGACGCATATGGGAAAAAAGCCTTTTTTTCTCCTGAACTGAAGCCTTTTTTCATTCACGCAGTGAAACTGCATGGCCATTGGGTCGTGCAGTGTATTAAAAAACGAACGAATGGCTAGGCAGTGGAGCTGCACGAGCCTATGGCGACGAAGCCCGCCAAGTCTGCCAAAGCCCGCCAGAATGGGCGGGGCATCTGGCTATATAAGCGGGCGTTCGCATTTGTGTGTGTGTCACTGAGCCCCGCCTCCCCCGCGTTTGTGTTTCTCTCCTCCCAGTTACTCGGAGGTAGAAATGACGAACTCGCGG
>NW_015548473.1:431271-432061 GCF_001515605.1 Sinocyclocheilus anshuiensis
AGCCTTTTTTTCTCCTGAACTGAAGCCTTTTTTTCATTCACGCAGTGAAACTGCACGGCCATTGGTTTGTGCAGTGTATTAAAAAACTAACCAATGGCTAGGCAGCGGAGCTGCACGGGCCTATGGCGCCGAAGCCCGCCAAGTCTGCCAAAGCCCGCCAGAATGGGCGGGGCATCTGGCTATATAAGCGGGCGTTCGCATTTGTGTGTGTGTCACTGAGCCCCGCCTCCCCCGCGTTTGTGTTTCTCTCCTCCCAGTTACTCGGAGGTAGAAATGACGAACTCGCGGGTATGAACGATCAGGTTTGAGTGATTTAATGCCGGCAAAGCCCCCGCATGCATCACTCTCCACGCAGCTCTTTGATCTGCCAGTGTGTTTACACTAGAGGATCGCCGCCCCTCATTGTCGAGCGGCTCAATCCTCCTGGGCAGTTTGGAGCAGAACGCTGTCACCAATGATTCAATATCGCTGACAGCTTTGTATTTAAATGCGCCTCTCGTCTGGGCCACACCCACGCTGAGGCTACGCTGCTGAGACAGACCGCTCTTACAACGAGAGCTCATGTCTCGCTCTGCTTTGCTCGCGGCTCGATTTCTTCAGTGAAGACGGCCCCGCCCCTCCCCTCATCCGCTACGAGCGGATTTGAGAGAATGCGCGTAGCATTTTTGATCTGCCAGAGTGCTTTTCGCTAGACGCATACTGGCCCCCCGCACTTTTACGAAGTGCATGGACGCTGCTCTCTCCCCTCTGAGACAGGTGGGAATCCGCATTCTCAATTACCTTGCCGACT
>NW_015548473.1:432451-438333 GCF_001515605.1 Sinocyclocheilus anshuiensis
TTTTTAGGTGGATTAAAAGAGAATGCTGTCACTAATGATTATTATTACTGACAGCTTCAAATTGAACGCTTCTGGGCCACGCCCACGCCCACGCTGAGGCTGCGCGCACGGGGGCTGACTGCTCTGCTATGAGAGCATTAAGTCTAGCGAAGCATTTTTTGAAAGCATTTTCAGGGATGTTGGAGATAATAAAACGAGGTTATTCACTGCAATTCTCTCGAATACCCCACGATTCAGCTACGTGGTTCCCACCTCAGCTAAGAGCAAAAATGCACACGTCCTGCGCTCAGAGGTGATGAATTTGCTGGCGATAGGAGCCGTAGAAACTGTTCCCCCAGCTCAGAGCGAGTCAGGCTTCCACAGCCGCTACTTCCTCATCCCCAAAAAGGATGGTGGCCTCCGGCCCATCCTCGATCTCAGACACCTGAATCATGCCCTCATGAAAAGGTCGTTCAGGATGACTACGCTGAAACAGATCCTTGAGCAGATTCGAGGGTCAATTTTGCCAAGAGCCTGTTGTTCCCCAGCCAGCGAATATCATTCCTGGGAACAATTTTTGACTCAGCCCAAATTAAAGCTGTAGTCACGCCGGAACGGGCTCTGGCCATACTGAGGCTGGCGACCTCCTTTGAGATTGGTACCACTCACCACCTCAAAGCGTTTCAAAGGATGCTGGGCCTCATGGCGGCGGCATCGCCAGCACTACAGTTGGGTCTGCTTCGTATGCGCCCCCTTCAGCGCTGGTTGAAATCACGGGTTCCATGACACCTCCAACTCAGGTTGGGGGGCGCTGTGCGAGGGTATACCAATTTTCGGCAACTGGTCGAAGGCTGAAAAAGGCTTCCACATCAACTGCCTGGAAATGCTAGCAATATGTCGAGCCTGTCAGTTCTTCCTGCCAGTCCTAAAGGGGCACCGTTTGCTACTCCAATCATGTAATCGCCAGGGAGGCCTCTCCTCAAAGCGTCTCTTCACTCTGGTAGAGCGCTTCTTAGAATGGGCTCAACCCAACCTGCACTCGCTGAGAGCAGCGCATATACCGGGCAAATTGAACCAAGGAGCGGATATGCTATCAAGGAGCAATGTCCCCTCAGGGGAGTGGACGCTCCATCCGCAGATGGTTCAGAGGATCTGGGAGATATTCGGTGAGGCCGAGGTGGACCTCTTCGCCTCAAGAAGACTACTCTCACTGCCCAATTTATTTCTCAAAGACCAGGGACACGTTGGCCCACGATTGGCCCAACCACCTTCTTTATGCTTTTCCCCCGATCGCTCTGATCCCACAGGTAATCAGGCAAGTAAGGGAACAAATACACAAGGTTCTCCTGGTGGCCCCCCTTTGGATGAACCAGCTGTGGCTATCAGAGCTAACTCAGCTATTGATAGCGGCCCCTTGGCCTGTTCCGCTGAGACAGGATCTCCTCTCTCAAGCGAACGGGACAATATCGCATCCTCGGCCCGACCTATGGGCCCTGCACCACTGGCCGCTCGACGGGAGCCTTCGAGCCTCCCAGAGCGAGTCTTCAACACAATTTCGGAGGCTAGAGCCACGTCTACGAGACGCCTCTACGCCTTAAAGTGGTATTTTTTCTCCGCTTGGTGTCTAAACCCTCATACTTCCGATTTGACAGAGGTGTTGTCATTTTTGCAAGAGCTGCTGGATAAGGGACGTTCCCCATCCATGTTCAAAGTCTATGTGGTGGCTATAGCGGCCTCTCATGCCCCTATTGAGGGCCAATCGGTGGGCAGAAACAACACGGTCATCCGCTTCCTAAGGGGTGCCAGGAGGCTGAATCCGCCTTGTCCCCCTACCGTCCCTTCTTGGGATCTGCCCACTGTGCTGAGGGCCCTGAAGGGCCCCGCTTTCGAGCTGCTACAGTCTGCCAACATTCGGTCACTATCGCTGAAGACTGCTCTGCTTCTAGCACTGGCATCAGTAAAGCAAACAGGGGAACTGCAGGCGATCTCTATTAGCCCTGCCTGCCTGGAATTCGGGCCTAATGACACTAAAGTCATCCTGAAACCAAGGCACGGTTATGTACCGTCTCCACTCCGTTCAGAGCACAGATCATTACGCTCTCCGCGCTTCCTCCAACTGAAGAGGACAGAGATCTATCTCTGCTCTGCCCAGTCAGAGCTCTGAGAATCTATATTGAGTGTTCCGCCCCCTATAGGCGGTCGGAACAACTCTTTGTCAGCTTCGGTAACTGCACCAAAGGGCTTCCGGTTCCGGCATCGCCTCATCTTGGGCATGGTCCAGTGGTGTGTCCATTGCAGATATTTGTGAGGCGGCCGGCTGGGCCTCACCGTCCACATTCGCAAGCTTTTATAACCTGGAAGTCCCGGCCTTGCAGGCCAGGGTCGTTTCCACTTGAAGGGACATGCGCTGCGTAAACAGATCTGGCAGAGAGCCCTTGGCCGTATCACGCTCAAGCTCTCTGGCATTAGTTCACCTGTTAGCTCTCGACTCCTGGCTGTCGAAGTTACAGGAGTATTCTGGAACGATTAACCAGGCCAGGTGTGACCTCAGGAAGCTCAGCCCGTCTTAGCCTTGGGTTGTTGTTAACTTCTCTATGGGCATTGGTTGCTTATGGAAGTTTGATACTTTTAGTCGTTCCACTACATTAGCACGGCGTGATTGTACTGTGTTCCCATATGCGTCTAGCAAGACGCAGTACGAGTGTAGTATCTAAAGGGAACGTACTCGGAGATATACGGGATACTGAGATACGGGAACGAAAACTGCGTTGCTAGCCGTGCTATGTAGCTGCACGACTCAGTCATGGCTTCAGTCGAAGTAACCTGAGAATCCTGTGGCGAACGCCCGCTTATATAGCCAGATGCCCCGCCCATTCTGGCGGGCTTTGGCAGGCTTGGTGGGCTTCATCGCCATAGGCTCATGCAGCTCCGCTGCCTAGCCATTGGTTAGTTTTTTAATACACTGCACGAACCAATGGCCGTGCAGTTTCACTGCGTGAATGAAAAAAAGGCTTCAGTTCAGGAGAAAAAAGGCTTTTTTCCCATATGCGTCTAGCAAGAGGTTACGTTAGTAACCGAATACGTTTTTGCTAGGGAAAAGCAAAATAATCTGCCAATGGGGTAAGGAAAATAATCTTATTTCAAACAGAAAACAAGATTATTTTTCTTACCCCATTGGCAGATTATTTTGCTGGTTTCAGGCAAAAACTCACTTAATATGGACATGTTACGATGTAACTTAATCTAAATTAATGTGTTTTATATGTTGCTTGCTATTTTTTTTCTCATCAGAACAGCGAATGGCCTTCATTGGAGAAAGATAACACATTGTACTGTAAAATAGTAATATAAAATAGTTCCTCCATCTACCAGTGGGGGCTAACAGCGGAAACTAAACATCTAAACCATGACCTTGTTAATTGCCATGTTTTAAAAAAAAAAGACTGTATTTGTTCAGATTACATTTCAGTCAGATGGTCTCTTCGGTGGTTCTTGGCCAGAATAAGCTGCAAATGGGGACTAGAAAGTTTGTGAAATGCAATCAAAAGCCTGAAAGAAAAAATGACATGATGAAACTGGAATGTCCCTGTTCTAATCCACAAGCCAGTCAGACTGTCAAGTCTGTTGGCGTGTGTGGTGTAGGTGTATTTAATCTGATTCAAGTTCGTTTTGACATTCACAAAAAATAAGATTCCTGTAAAGTACCGAGAGGACTGTAAACTTTGAAAACAAAAAGACTAAATTAATTTCCTTCAAGGCCATGCTTTTCTCCCCCACAATGTCAGTCATTAGGTGCTAAGAATGCATAAATTATTCATGACACTGCGGTATCCTTACACATGTTGTAGGGACAAATGGAGTGTTAAAAAATAGCCTTAAGCCCAGTTAGAGAGTTTCTGTGCTTGTCGAGAACAGCCCTCTGTTCTGAGCAGCCTTCCATCAAGCTCCTGAGAGACAGCGTAGGTTATTGATTTTACAGGAAATGCTCGACAGGGATTCTAGGACTGGCATGGAGGAGATCGAAAAGAGTCCTCTTGCTCCACACCTACATTGCAGCATCATGCTTCACTTTCCTGTCAGGTTGAGATATACTTGAGTGCGGTGGAGGATGCCAGAATAGAGCCAAAGGTCTTTCACATCTGACGTCTGAGTCTCTGTTTCTCTTCTGGCACTTGTTCATCCCATTTTACAGAATAATGTGTTAAATGCACTTTGTATTCCCCAGGGCCTCATTTACAGAATTCTCTCTTTAAAATCTAAGTGTTTAATCATTCTATTGTCCTGATTATGGCCTTAATGCAGCCATTTGCACTCACTGAGCACGGCAAAGCACCACAGGAGAGCATAACTGTAGTATCAATTGTGGGAAAGAGTCAAACTCAGAAGGTTAGTATGCATGCTCTCGGTCATCATCTGAAAGCTGAATAAATAAGATTTCCATTGATGTATGGTTTGTTAGGATAGGACAATATTTGACCGAGATATAACTATTTGAAAATCTGGAATCTGAGGGTGCAAAAAAAAATCTACATTTTGAGAAAATCGCCTTTAAATTTTTCCAAACAAAGTTCTTAGCAATGCATATTACTAATCAAAAATAACGTTTTGATATATTTACAGTAGGAAATTTACAAAATATCTTCATGGAACATGATCTTTACTTAATATCCTAATGATTTTTGGCATAAAAGAAAAATCAATAATTTTGACCCATGCAATGTATTTTTGGCTATTGCTACAAATATACACCAGCGACTTAAGACTGGTTTTGTGGTCCAGGGTCACATTTAGGCCCAATCCCAATTCTACCCCTTAGCCCTTCCCCTTTCACGTGAAGGGGTAGCGGTGTCTCAATTCTCTTTTGGTTGGAGGGGTAGGGGTAGGGGAAGGGCCAGACAGCCCTTCAAACGAAGATTTTTCGGGACCACACTTCAAACGAAGGGGTATGAATTATCTCAGCGTAAACTGGCTTCAGGGGCAACATGGCTGCCCGAGCGAACAAAAACACACATAAATGTAAGCATTTTTGGCATTAATAAAGATTTTAATGAAAAGTAATCATTTGTTTTATGTTACATTAAATTGTGAGTTCATATTTACGGTTATGTTACTCAAAGAAATGTTTGCAAAAAATCACTATATTTGCTAACTAACGTCATATCATTATAGACTGCACGATAGTGCCACAACACATTTTCATGTCTGATCAGGGCAATAACCACCATAGACAATGAGGGGGGCTAGTCCCCCCAATAATTAGAAACCGCTAAACCGTTTTCTCAAATATTGCCAATTCAAGAGAGAGAGAGACAGAGAGAGAGAGAGAGAGAGAGAGAGAGAAACACCAGTAGCAGCTAGACGACGTATGATGACGTGCGACGGCATAGTAGTGGTGTCCCAATTCTTAGGGGAATATTTTCACCCCTACCCCTTGACACTCTGTTTAGGCGGAGGGGTAGGGGAAGGGCCAGGAGTATAAAATAGAATTGGGATTGGGCCTTACTCTTCTAATTTACATCTCTGTTAAAGAGAAAACCACGTCGGTTTATTTACACTTTCATGACTTTAATCTACTAGTCATGAGCAAACATTTTGCTGGTTGCTTTGTTTATATTTCTTTTTGCATTGTACTGGGTATTGGTAAGATGTGTTATTAGTAGCAGTCAAATGTCTTTTTGATTTGACAAGGAATTGGTTTTCTTGCATGTAAAAATGAACATTTTAGAGGAAAATCAGAGGGAAATATGTGTAGATTGCATCATGTCATTAGTAATCTGCAACTTTTAATGCTAGAATGATTTTTAAAATATTTTCATTAAGCAGATGCTTTCATCTAGGGCTGCATGATTAATCAAAACAAAATGGCAATTGTGATATGGCTTAAAGTGATTATCGAATCTGCA
>NW_015548473.1:440023-452034 GCF_001515605.1 Sinocyclocheilus anshuiensis
CGTGCATCTTATAACATCCAAGTGAAATATATATATATATATATATATATATATATATAAAAAAAAACAATCACTGAGTTAGAAAAAGGACCACCTCCTTGTGTCTGCATTTTGTTGATCCACCTTTTGCTTTAATTTTTGCCACCTTTTGCTGGGATATGTTGTCTCTACTAACTTTGCACATCTAGACTTTGCAATATTTGCTGACTCTTCTTTGCAGGACTGCTCAAGTTCAGTTCAATTTGATGATGACCATTTGTGGACTGCAGTCTTCAAGTCATTCCACAGATTTTCATGGGGTTTAAGTCTGGGCTTTGACTACGCCATGCAAGGACATTCACCTTTTTCTCTTTCAACCACTGTGTGGTCAGGTTTGCTGTGTGCTTTGGGTCATTGTCATGTTGGAAGGTAAACCTTCTTCCCATTGACAACTTTCTGGCAAAGGGCAGCAGATTTTCCTCAAGAATTTGACAGTATTTTGCCCCATCCATTTTTCCTTCTATCCTGACAAGTGCTCCAGTCCTTTTCTTGCAACCCTCACATACAAGCCACATCTGTGGATAATGTGTGATATTGTTGTCACATGCACACAATGACCACTCTTGGTCATAAATTCCTGCAGCTGCTTCAGAGTTGCTGAACTAGTTTCCTGAACCTCTCTGACTAGTTTCCACCTGGCTCTTTTATCCAGTTTGGAGCAACGTCTTGATCCAGGGAGGGTCTGTGTTGTACCAAATACCTTCCACTTTTTAATACTTCACTGTGCCTCTAGGCATTAATAAAGCCTTTGAAATTTTCTTTTGTATCCATCTCCTGACTTGTGCCTGTCCACAACTTTATCCAGGAGATCTTTCGACATCAGTTCAATTTGATGATGACCATTTGTGGACTGCAGTCTTCAAGTCATTCCACAGATTTTCATGGGGTTTAAGTCTGGGCTTTGACTACGCCATGCAAGGACATTCACCTTTTTCTCTTTCAACCACTGTGTGGTCAGGTTTGCTGTGTGCTTTGGGTCATTGTCATGTTGGAAGGTAAACCTTCTTCCCATTGACAACTTTCTGGCAAAGGGCAGCAGATTTTCCTCAAGAATTTGACAGTATTTTGCCCCATCCATTTTTCCTTCTATCCTGACAAGTGCTCCAGTCCTTTTCTTGCAACCCTCACATACAAGCCACATCTGTGGATAATGTGTGATATTGTTGTCACATGCACACAATGACCACTCTTGGTCATAAATTCCTGCAGCTGCTTCAGAGTTGCTGAACTAGTTTCCTGAACCTCTCTGACTAGTTTCCACCTGGCTCTTTTATCCAGTTTGGAGCAACGTCTTGATCCAGGGAGGGTCTGTGTTGTACCAAATACCTTCCACTTTTTAATACTTCACTGTGCCTCTAGGCATTAATAAAGCCTTTGAAATTTTCTTTTGTATCCATCTCCTGACTTGTGCCTGTCCACAACTTTATCCAGGAGATCTTTTGACAGTGCCTTACAACCCATAGGTGATTGTTTGCTTCAGTTGCACTACCAAGGACTGAAATGCTCCAAGAAAGCTATTTTCATGCTGAACTAATCAAAATTACCTCAGCTGATCACAGTTGAAAGTCAAATGGCTTTGTGTGCCTTTGAGAATGTGATTAGCTACACCTGATCGAGTTTACAAGTAATTTTTAGGACGGAGTGAACCTTTTTCCAATTCAGTAATTCTGGTTCTTTTCTTTTTTCTTCTTCTTTTTTTTTTTTTTTACTTTTTTTCTGACATGTTGGTGTTATATCTTTCACTTAAATCTTTCACTGTCTTTCCCAGTAAATACAGTTGGATAAAACAAAACTTGCCGTCTTAATTTCAGGCTGCAAAGCAACAAAATGTGATTATTTTAAAGGGGGGTGATTCTTCTCTATATCCACTGTCTGTGTGTGTGTGTATGTGTGTGTGTGTGTGTGTGTGTGTGTGTGTGTGTGTGTCTGTGTCTGTGTCTGTGTGTGTATAATTAGGGTGGCCATATGTGCCGTTCATACAGGAGATGTCCTGGCCAGGATTTTTATATTGCCTAAAACATGCAGGTATTGTATATAATCGACCAATCGTGGCGCGTGAGAAGGTGAGATCTACAGAGAACGATCAAGGAGATGCAAATATGCGCACATGTTTGTTCGTTCGTTCGACTTGAAGCGTCGCTGCGCACCGATCGTTTTATGACACCAAAGTACCATGAGAGCGATTCGAAAGCATAAGGAGCCGTCTGCTCTGCTCTCTATAGCTCTCGTGAATGTCATACAACGATCAATCTGCACAGTGCAAACAGCCAAAACCTGGATATTTTAGGCAATATAGAAATCCCATAAAAATGGCCCGTATGTTCACCCTATATATAATGTGTGTTTCAGAGTGAATAATCACACATTTTAGTACCTGAAATGTGTAAAAAAATGCATTTTAAAACTACTTTTATCAGAAAAATGACAATTATATTTTCCCACATGCACCTCTGCTTTAATCCAATGTGACAAATAAATTAGGAAAATAAAGGTGCATTAACATCAACAATCTTAACTTTAATGATGATAACTATAACAATAAAGTTTAAATAGTCGTTCTAATTTTATTGAATAGGGGAGTCCACACCACAACTATACCTATTAAGACACAGAAGAACAATAACATTGGAATCGCTTTTATAACTATTTTTTTTTTCTAGCTGATCAATGATAAAAACATTGACACAGCCAATCAAAATCCAAAGGAGAAGTTTAAACTAACTTTATTTCTTGTACATTTGCTGGAACTTTCCCTTAATTTCAGCGCAGTTTCAGCCATTTCAGATGATCAAAACAAGCAATCCAATTACTGATAAGCACATCACTTAAATGCCCACACTCCACTTTTTTGTCTCTGGCTTTTTAATGGTGTTGTGTCTGAATGCATCAAAGTCAAGTGCAATAACAACGCAATTCCCACTCTTGGGCACAGAACAGCAATGGAATATCAATACCAGTTGTGTCATTAAAACAAAGAGGAGGATGTTCTTAAACCTGTATTAGCATGTGGGCAGCAATTTAAAACCATTGTGCAGATAACAGGCTGCTTTATATGGCTTAGGAGAGTTGCATTTACCTGAGGGAAGATTAGAGGGCAGAAGGACAAGGTTTGGATCACCTCCTCAAAGCCACACTAAGCCAGACGAGGAGATGCCTTCATCTTTATGTAAACACACACTGGGAGTTGGGATTAAGAGTGGTTTAAATGAATCAAACTACTCTAATACCAAGGTTAAATGAGAATCTGGTGTGACCCTATTGCTCTACACTGGCTTGTATAATGAAGATAGTGAGTGTCTATTGAATGGCACTGAAGAGACTAAAGGTCAAGCACTTTTACGGCCTGTCCTTGACCTGTGCAGTGAAGTTGTGTTAGCTAGCCTGATGTTATTGTACAATATGGATGTATTGACGGCATCTAAAACGTATGTTTTTGTGTACACTACCATTCAAAAGTTTGGGGTCAGCATATGAGGAATGTAGAGCTGTTAAGAAGTCTTGCGATATTGCTAGGTGATATTACAGGTCATATTTCATGCGTCATGCTCACGCATCACTTCCATTTACTAACTTTTTGATTGATTCAGGATATTTGTTAGACTCTTTCACTCATTTCCAACCCAAGATATTCATCCTCTGATAAACCTTTTACATGACACGATACGAGATGTTCACACATAGTAAACAAGTTTCTCAAAGACATGCCATGAAATAGCCAGTGACATATAGGCCCCGCTGTTCGTGGGTTACACCAAGCACTCAAAAGACTTCATTCATCTTTTAAAGCAAAAGACCAAAATATCAGTACTGTGACATTTGAAGCTGCAAATGCGATAGGGCTCTGAGGAAAGCTCTGCAAGACGGCCAAACCTTTGACAAGAGCAGTTAATCTGTGGGGGAGAGTGAGCTGGAGTGAAACAGGTCCATCTTATTCAGCAGAGATCATGTATTTTCTCTAGAAGTCATGATGTGTGATTATGCTCTCTCTAGCTATGCATTAACCCACTGCCCGTGAATAACCAGCACATGTCGGCCCACGCCAGCGCAGACACATCAGGCACATTCATCCTCGCTTTCCACATCCTGTTTCTCAAATGCACGATAACCTGAGCCATCTAAATGGAAATGACTTTTAACACCGCTCCAATCAGAATGCAGAACAGGCAAAATCATATGAGGTGGGAATTTAGTCAATGTTCTGAGGCTATTGTGAGTGAACTCAAGTTACTCTGCCTTAAACTTTCTCCTCCGTCTCCATAAAAGTTGATAACTGTTGTCATTAATAATGGTCGGCTTTGTCTGAGAGCTGGTTTGGGCGACATGGGCGTACTGGGGTCTGAAAGGTTGGTCCTATTGGAGTGTTTGAATGTTTGATGGGAGAGACTGGAGGCTAAGAGTCAATCATTGTCTGAGCACAGATGGTGTTGTGCCCTGTGATGGTAATTAAATTCAGCTTTTCTTTCCTGTCTTCCATTGAGAGGAAAAAGCTACGCTACCAGGTGTAGAAGTGATATATGTTGCAGTAGTGTTTTCTTAGAATTTTCCCTAACTGGAAGATGATGTAACTACACCGTCTACATTCTAAAAAATGCTAGGTTAAAAACAACCATTTCTGGGTTATTTGGCAACCCAGCACCAGTTAAATACTGGACAGAACACATGCTGGGTTATTTTGACCTAGCTGGTTGGATTAAATGTTTAATGCTGGGTTGTTTTATTTAACTCAACTATTGTTTAAAAATTACTATATTGTAATTGTTGAGTTGGTGATGGGCTGGTGTTCAGTGGGGGGAACTGTGAACCTCAGACCGCCGCCTCACGTTTCACTCATAGCTGAAAGATGCTGTGACTGACTCCATAACCTGCCCATTAACAAACTGTACTGAGATTAGAGAACATATTTTAACATCAAAATAAACTAAATACAGTATTATAACTAATTAAATAAGTTAGTTTTTTTCTGAGTTTTATTCTTTACTCAACTACCCTGAGTAGTTGGTTCACTATAAAACATCCGTGTGAACTAAGCACTTCCTCTTTGCCTTTCTAGCTTTTTCTGAAACTAGTTCGGAGAATCTGCGTGTATACGCTGATATTTGGAATAATTACTCATTCAATCAGTCACTATATATTGCAGGTGCCTGGTCCCCCTGAGGATTGCTGTAATTTTTTCCTTTTCCTCTACATTTAGGTAAGTGGTTGGTTTTGTTTATATTATTCTAATTACCAGTTGATTTGTTTACAGATTGTATTCTGACGCTTTTGGAAGCGTACGGATTTGGTGAGTAGCTTTTTTGTTCTATTTAATTTAAAGGAGGATTGTTTGTTTACCCACTGTTCCACTGTTCGCAGCAGGCGGCGGGTGGGGTGCTTGCACTGTGATACTACTGTTCACAATGGTTGAGTGAGATTTACTTTTGATTTTGATTGTGTTTGCACACATTAATATTACTTACTGACAAATTCCTTTTTGCAGGAGTATGGTATTAATATTTTTGTGCTATTTGTGTTATGGCTGTACGCAGCTGTACTGGATATGAGTCAACCATTGTGCCATTTCTGTCGTGCTACTTTGCATTCTCGTGATGGTCATCAGGAATGTTCATCATGTTTGTGCATGGATTGTTTACTCGAGGACATTGAAAATCCATGTCCGGCTGCTGCGGAGTTCTCTCTACAAGAAAGGGTGCAAAGGGCCAAGTTTATTAAACAAGTAGCCTCTAATAGAGGAGTCCAGTCATCAGTGATTGATGCACACTCCCTTAAACGAAGAAGGGAACATTCTCATTGTCAGTGAGTGAGGATTGTTTGAGATGGAAAGTAGATTACTCGGGGGTCTCTTTTTGGCAGAATCTGTCTTTTCTTCCCAAGGTTCTCAATCCTTGTGCAGTTAATCAGGCGGTTGAACTTGCAACCTTTCAACCTGACCCAGATTCCTTAACTACAGGACTTGATCTTTATAACTTGTGCCCAGTAAGAGCACTTCACACATACATTGAATTCACACAGGTGTTGCGACAGTCACAAAATCAGTTGTTTGTGTGTTTTGATAAAAAAAAAAAAGCATTGGATGACCAGTCTTGAAACAGCGTCTCTCACATTAGATAGTGGACACTATTGCACAAGCATATTCCACCCAGAGCTTACCAGTTCCAGGGAACCTGGTGGCTCATTCTACTAGGAGTCTGGCCACATGTTGCTAAGCACTGAAAGGGGTGGCACTTACAGATATATGTGCAGCGGCCTCATGGGGCTCATGTTGTACCTTTGCCAGGTATTACAGACTCAATGATCCGGTTTCTTTTGAGTCTGCAGTTCTGCTTTCAGCTTCTAAGCAGGGCTAGGTTAAAAACAACCATTTCTGGGTTATTTGGCAACCCAGCACCAGTTAAATACTGGACAGAACACATGCTGGGTTATTTTGACCTAGCTGGTTGGATTAAATGTTTAATGCTGGGTTGTTTTATTTAACTCAACTATTGTTTAAAAATTACTATATTGTAATTGTTGAGTTGGTGATGGGCTGGTGTTCAGTGGGGGGAACTGTGAACCTCAGACCGCCGCCTCACGTTTCACTCATAGCTGAAAGATGCTGTGACTGACTCCATAACCTGCCCATTAACAAACTGTACTGAGATTAGAGAACATATTTTAACATCAAAATAAACTAAATACAGTATTATAACTAATTAAATAAGTTAGTTTTTTTCTGAGTTTTATTCTTTACTCAACTACCCTGAGTAGTTGGTTCACTATAAAACATCCGTGTGAACTAAGCACTTCCTCTTTGCCTTTCTAGCTTTTTCTGAAACTAGTTCGGAGAATCTGCGTGTATACGCTGATATTTGGAATAATTACTCATTCAATCAGTCAC
Organism: Sinocyclocheilus anshuiensis; assembly: GCF_001515605.1. Classification (NCBI taxonomy): domain Eukaryota; kingdom Metazoa; phylum Chordata; class Actinopteri; order Cypriniformes; family Cyprinidae; genus Sinocyclocheilus; species Sinocyclocheilus anshuiensis. The sequence continues at coordinate 446,937 of NW_015548473.1, forward strand.
TATATATTGCAGGTGCCTGGTCCCCCTGAGGATTGCTGTAATTTTTTCCTTTTCCTCTACATTTAGGTAAGTGGTTGGTTTTGTTTATATTATTCTAATTACCAGTTGATTTGTTTACAGATTGTATTCTGACGCTTTTGGAAGCGTACGGATTTGGTGAGTAGCTTTTTTGTTCTATTTAATTTAAAGGAGGATTGTTTGTTTACCCACTGTTCCACTGTTCGCAGCAGGCGGCGGGTGGGGTGCTTGCACTGTGATACTACTGTTCACAATGGTTGAGTGAGATTTACTTTTGATTTTGATTGTGTTTGCACACATTAATATTACTTACTGACAAATTCCTTTTTGCAGGAGTATGGTATTAATATTTTTGTGCTATTTGTGTTATGGCTGTACGCAGCTGTACTGGATATGAGTCAACCATTGTGCCATTTCTGTCGTGCTACTTTGCATTCTCGTGATGGTCATCAGGAATGTTCATCATGTTTGTGCATGGATTGTTTACTCGAGGACATTGAAAATCCATGTCCGGCTGCTGCGGAGTTCTCTCTACAAGAAAGGGTGCAAAGGGCCAAGTTTATTAAACAAGTAGCCTCTAATAGAGGAGTCCAGTCATCAGTGATTGATGCACACTCCCTTAAACGAAGAAGGGAACATTCTCATTGTCAGTGAGTGAGGATTGTTTGAGATGGAAAGTAGATTACTCGGGGGTCTCTTTTTGGCAGAATCTGTCTTTTCTTCCCAAGGTTCTCAATCCTTGTGCAGTTAATCAGGCGGTTGAACTTGCAACCTTTCAACCTGACCCAGATTCCTTAACTACAGGACTTGATCTTTATAACTTGTGCCCAGTAAGAGCACTTCACACATACATTGAATTCACACAGGTGTTGCGACAGTCACAAAATCAGTTGTTTGTGTGTTTTGATAAAAAAAAAAAAGCATTGGATGACCAGTCTTGAAACAGCGTCTCTCACATTAGATAGTGGACACTATTGCACAAGCATATTCCACCCAGAGCTTACCAGTTCCAGGGAACCTGGTGGCTCATTCTACTAGGAGTCTGGCCACATGTTGCTAAGCACTGAAAGGGGTGGCACTTACAGATATATGTGCAGCGGCCTCATGGGGCTCATGTTGTACCTTTGCCAGGTATTACAGACTCAATGATCCGGTTTCTTTTGAGTCTGCAGTTCTGCTTTCAGCTTCTAAGCAGGAATGTAGGAAAGGAGGGGCCTCTCACCCCTCGTGATCTTGATGGTACTAGTCATCCAAGGTAAGACCGTGGTGACGGTCTGAATGAGGTCGAAATAGATTGTAATTTATGACTATAACTATGGACCTATGAGACCGAATGATGTCTGTCACCATCTCTTGTCACTCAGGATGAACTGCGGAATTCCAGGCAAGAGGAAATGCTTGGTTCACCCCGATGTTTTTTAGTGAACCAACCACTCAGGCTCAGTCACCTGACTTTGTTTACATTAGGTCTCAAAAGGGCAGCAGAATGGCATCATTCAAGGTAAGAACATAGTGACAGTCATCATTCGGTCTCATAGACCCATAGTTATAGTCATAACTTACGTTATTCTAGCCAAAAGGCTTTTCCATGCATGCGAAACGATCATTACTAATGCATTTATCTGACTGACATCTCGTCCCTGTTTCACAAGTTTGCACTTACATATAATCAGATTGAGCAAATAGTAAGCATATTTGGTGTGCTGTCCAAGGGGAGGGCTACGAGCTCGGAATATAGCCCGAACCCAGAGAACTCCGCTATCCCCAAGCTGGGATAAGAATAGTTAGGATAGTTTAGTTTGGGTGGAGGAGGGGTGCCTGAAAAAAACTGTTGTGGGACAGAGCGAAGTTGGCTGTTTATATACATTTATCGATTATCTCAACAAGCTCCACCTGTGCTGAATTAGTTGATTATCTGAATGTGCTCCTCCCGAACTTTTTTAATAAAACATCATATGTTGTATTGCGTAAAATACATTAATTTACAGCACAAGACTTTACAGATAAAATAAAATGTCTACAAACCATTTTTCACAGAAGAAGTGCACTAATTAGGCGGCGCTGAGAACCTTTCTCTCCTGAAGAGGATGCAAAAAGCCCGCTCTCTGACTCAACAGCTGCAGTGAAGTAACCCCGTGCTGGGTTGTTTTGTCTGAGGGAGGGGGAGGGGTGTATAGTTTCAGCTGTCAGTGAGATTGATCCAGCCACTAACCCAATGGCTGAATAGCACCAAAACTACCCAACACTGGAAAAAACAACCCAACGTATGACCCAACAGACTCAACCCAGCAGTTGAGTAGAAAAAATAACCCAGCATTTTAACCCAGCAGTGTAGCTGCAAATAGCTTTCTGCTTTGACATACATTAAAACGTAGTCGAGAATTCTATATAAATAATTAAAATATACAATAATTGTATACTAAATGTCTAAAATTGAGGCAGTCTGAAGTTACCAATGTGACCTTTAGCTGAGAATGATTGTATTTTCTGTAGCTTTACTGAATACAATAAAACTGCTCAATAGCAGAACTAAATCCAGCCCCATGATCCGTGACAAACATATAGCATCTGTCCCCACCGTAAGGCCCAATAGTCTTACAGAGCTATTTGCAAGAATTATAGGCAAATGAAGCCCCACTGAATTTAGTCTATAATCACAATGAAAGTGATTTAGCAGTTTGATTAAATATAAGGAATTTATATGTGTAATGTTTTACAGCCTACAGTGTCTCTTCTCCTACAAGTAAAATGTAAGTGTTACATCTTGCAAGTAATCCTTGAGAATATTCAAAACACTGCTATATAATCACCATTTAAAGTGCTTTTTTAATTTGGAATGGCATGAAATAACAGTGTTTTGTAAACTCAATGCAATGGAAACAGACAGTTTCCGCAAACAGGCAATATGAAAGTATATATACTTTAGTAAAGTGTTTATTTTACCATTCATTATCCTGGCTTGGAAGGAAGGCTCCCCCCACCCACTCGTCCCAAATAAATAAGGTAGTAACAGTATAGTCAAACCACTACAATCAAATTCAAGCAACATTTCATTCAAAAATCTAAAGCTTTGTCAGTGCACAACAAGTCAAGTTATCTTTGCAAAATATATTTGTAAATTATCGCTGATTGTAATCTGAGCATGAAACACGTGTCAGATTTTCACAAAAGTGAGCAACAAAAACATGGTATAGTGATAGAGATACTCTTGTTATTCAAAATAGCACATACATAGTATAGTCCTGTTGCTAGAATTGTGTTGCACTTTCGGGGAGCAAAAAAGAAGAAAACTATTTCTGTAGATACCATCCCCTGACACAGTAACTTCAAATGTATATTTCGAGGGCATGGTTGAATAATGCAGTCTATGGAGCTATAGTCATTCCATTTTTAATTGAATTGACACCACAAAAATCTTTTTTCCACTGGTATAATAGTATAAAACCATTTGTGCCCATCTTAGGACGTTTGATATTGTAATTAATTTGAAATGTCAAGTATCCTTAAATGTTCTCAAGAGAGAATTTGGACACAAAATGTTCCAAATTCTTGTCCAGAAGATCTTCATAATGAGCAAAAGGGACATTTTCTGTAATTGGGAAGTTTCAATAAATATAAGGCAGGGAAGCCGTCTCTAGATGTGGTCTCTCTGGCCTTTCTGAATTTGATTTTAATGGACAGTTTGGAAATTACTGTGGGTTTTCAGTGCTGCATTTGATTAAGATTGGAGCCAGTCTCAGGAGCTCTGTCTGGCATCTACTCAGCACTGAGTAGCCTGTGCAGCGAGCAATTTTTCTGTTTCACATTTTCATATTCAGTCAACCTGTTGTTTACAAAGAAGTGTAAACAAATGTTGGCAGTGGACACATGCATAATTAAAACGGCAGCCTCTAGTGAGTGCTGTAGAGATGACGTTTCCCAGGATCCAGGATGTAAATGCACATTATGACTTTAAGCACTTCCACAGTCATGTAGCTTGTACAGATGGCTCTACATGCACGCACTCCAAATTTTAGATGCCTTGCATTGGTAGATTAGGATGCATATGCCACTGTTGCACTGTAGTATTTGCAATCCTCTTTTTTCCAGTTCTTATTTTCAGAATGAGGCCAAAAATTCATGTTATTCTTTATTTGTAAATGGTAGCCACCATATGGTGACAACAAATATAAAGTAAAACTTTTCCTAGGCCTCATGGAAGTGTATATCATTTAAACATATTTGTCAAAAAAGTATTTTAAAGTACATATAGGATGCATGCATAATTTGATTTGAGGTGATTGATTCAGTCTGTATATTTGTGGTCTGAGCTTTTATGGTGATTTTTTCTGTACATTACATCGTAACCAAGGGACCATCTTTATGAGTGATATATTAATTGAATAATTATCAATAAAAATCATTAACTCAACCGATTTGTTCAAAACACTGATACATTCAGGAACTTTAAAGAATAGTGTACCCAACGATTACAATTCTGTTTAGCATTTTAGCTCTCAAAAATTTTTTTTTGAGTGCAAAGGTTTGTGGGTGATTAAAGGACATGAAGGATCCCCCTGATGCATCCTTCAAAACAAGACGAAGGAAGGACGTGAAATGAAGCCTGCCTTCCAAAGATTTTTCAAACTAGACGTCCTTCAACAGATTTGGATGACATGCTCGCTGAGCTATGACACCTTACTAGGACACAGCCTTCTGATTGAGAAGCATCCACTGTCTTCACTGAGTCATTTAATCATTAATTCATCCAATTAATTCAAAACACTGATTAATTGAAGAACTAAACGAACCCCATATATATGATATGATGCATGATACTGTATATATGATGTATATTTTTGATAAATGTTCACCTATATTTATATAGCGCTTTATACAATACAGATATTGTATAAAAAACATATGCTGATAATGCAAAACGACAACAGTCTAGAGATTACACAGAAAACGTCTCGGTTACTTGTGTAACCCTCGTTCCCTGAAGGAGGGAACGGAGACGTTACGTCAGTCGTGACTGACGAATTGGGATCTCGCCCGAGAGCCCAATCACCTTCGAGTGTTAACTAAACAAGCCAATGAC
>NW_015548473.1:453082-483196 GCF_001515605.1 Sinocyclocheilus anshuiensis
CCTCCTTCAGGGAACGAGGGTTACACAAGTAACACGTCAGTCGTGACTGACGAATTGGGATCCGTATGGAAAACGCCACTATTGCTGACCCCCTCCAGTGCCCTGCGGAAGCCGGCAAGTCCCCCCACACCAGCTGGGGCGGAAGATAGGACAGCAGCTAGGCAGAGGTGTCCACAATGCTGTTCCATACAGTGGTACATTGGATAACACTGGGAACGCGTACCCAGTTGGAACGCTACGGAAGCCACATCCTGCACATAGGAGGTATCATGTGGAATTACACATATGGACTGGCCCAGGGCAGTGCTACATATGGAAGTCCCTGCGGTAGACTCAACCCGCCTGGGGTGAGATGACTACACAGCAGAGATGGCAGAGAACGACTGCCAGGGAAAGACACGGGCTTACCATGAGGGGAGCCGTACCGTGGAAGAGTACACATGTGGGATCACCCGAAGGGGGAATCACTACACACGGGCACCTAGCCCAGCACAAGGGCTGACCTTGGGCATGCACACGAGTGCTGAGCCTGGCGTCTGGCGCTCCGCCACGCCTGACCGCCGAGGGTGCGGGAGGAACTCCACCAGGGTTCGCCATGGGGAACTGAACTGAGGAGCAAAAAAGCGCACGTATCCGGTCCGTAGAGGGGAATGGCGCAATTGAGCAGAGGACTCATCTGGTTCTCGTGGTCTAGTGGCAATGGCCGTCTGTCTAGTTGACGAGGTCTTCGCCTGGGGATCTGTACCTTTTAGAAAATATAATTTCCTAGAATTTGGTTGGGTTGAGATTTGAAATGCTACACTACCTGTAATCTTTTTTGAAAGCATGACATCCTATTAAATCATGCACTGCTACACATTTTTGACATGGAGTGGTGCTATTAAAAATGCATGTTCTGTTTTTAATTTTAATAACAATGTTATATTAAGAGAACATTACACAAGCAGTTGCTTTGAATGTGACCCTGTATCAGGCGTCCATCCCCAAGTGTTTACAAAACAGCTGACTAGTCAAAGATAACCAGTGCTCTTCTCATCACAAGCATTAATGATGGAGCAGCTCCTAAAGGCATGGAAAGCACGAAACCAAGGCAGTCGTGACAAGAAGGGGAAAGGTTTTTTCCCCCTGCAGACCACTCTCACCTGCAGCTCATCACAATTATACAAGGTCTGACAGGGTCTGGGAAATATTTTTTTTTTAGCCCCCTAGCACTCATTTTTTCTCTCTTACCTCCATTTCAATAAGGTTGAGGGGAAAAACTCTTGAACCGTTTGACCTGTATCTTTGCTAAGGTGAGAAAACTGGTCAAGATGGGGATCACTGATTGTCCCAATGGCCTGTGGGTTGTTATTGTGCTGTGTGTTTAAAAAAAAAAACAGTTGACTTTGGCATCACTTGGTGGCATGTCACAATGTTCATTTGAAACTCAGAGAGCACAATGAAAACATTTTGAGGTTAGTTTTACTTGCATTAAGAAACTTCTAGGTTGTATTTGTTTTCTGTTGGATATTCATTTAGTTAAAATGCCAACATACAAAAATATCAGCATATTGAAATTAATAAACAGCAGCTATAGATTCTAAAAAATTAAACACCCAAGAAAAATGTGGCAACATGCCCCAACCTGATATTTATGAAAAATACCCTTGTTCCACTAGCTGTATTGAATACATATCAGCAATTTTGATGATCACGACATTTCAAATTCTTACATCTTATCCTAGCATTCACAGGTCTAAAATGTAACTGAAGCAAGGATTGTGTTCTGCGGTAAAGGAGCCAAGAACAAGCGAGAATGAAAGCAACTGAGATAAAGTATAAAGACATCTGATGTACATACCACAAATTTTCATCTTCTTCTTTTTTTTTTACCTACCACACAAAGTTAAGAGTGCTCAACACAGAAAACGTGACTAGAACTCCCATTTCCTTCCATCCTGGAATGAAATGAGAGATGTTAAAAATGTCATGAATATGTAGATCACAGAAAATTCCCTCTCCTACAGCTGTAAGGTTTCACATGTTCTAGTTTCAGAGCTGAAGAGGATCCAAAATATGTTTGCCATCTGAAGAGGCCATAAAATAACCTGTATTGACATAATCTACTCAAACAGGCACAATGACTGTGCTACGATTTGTCCTTCAGGAATAACATCTCTACATTTCTAGCACGTCTACTTCTACTGTTACCTCTTCTAACTCTCCCACTTCTCTCACTTCTCGCTTGCTCTCCCTTTCTCTGTAAAATGCAATCTGCAATCAGAACTACATGGTTCACCTCATTTATACGCTGCTTGATTGAAATGAATATTTAAGTGGTTGCATATAAATGAATAAAGCTTCAGCTCTCTCCTCCGGAATGTGACCTCTTGCATGAGGAGCTTCCTGAGCTCTATTAAATATGTAAAAATAATGTAAATGTAGGCCTCTGGATGCCAAATATTTGTTTAAACAATAACGCAAAGTTCCTCAAACATAATATCCTGAAAGGAACATACTCAAAAAGAGTTAATGTATTCTGAATTATTGAACACATCTGACCGACTAAACCTTTGCAGCTCAACATTTCAGGCGTAGAAAGTACAGCTGTATTGATTGCGAGCAAGATAACCTAGTCATGTAAGTGAGCACACTGAGGAAAAATGTTTAATGAAAATTATGAATAAAAGATCATCCTGTCTATATTCATGCTCTTTTTGCCTAGTAGCATAAAAAAGAGATACGTAACCAATTGCCTCTATTATATTACTCAGATATTGTGGTGCATTGACATGCTGATGTTTTAATTTGAACTCATCATAGTGGCAAATGTGGTGTTGAATATTTATTCGTCCAAATGAACTGAAGGCATTGAAACTATTAGCTTCACTACATTTCTCAGTACCATGGTGATATAGTATAGATAGATTTAAATTACATAGCTTTTTAGTAGCAAAGCTGTTTAGTGATTATGTAGCTGGGTAGCGCTGATCAAACACTATAACATTCCGTTTTCCCTGACAGTATTTCAGAATCAAGTTGTGTTTGCTATTTCCTATTGGCTGTTTGGAATCAAAACTACTTTTGTCTGATTTGTAGCTTTTCTATAGTAAAGTTTAGCTACATTTTGCAGTAGTGATGTGGTAGCATGGTTAGTTTTTAATCAAATTATATATTTGGCAGCAAAGCTATTTATTGTAATTAAGTACAATGTTTTTTTTGTTTGTTTTTTTTCTGGACAATATTTAAGCAATTAAGTCAGGCATTCAATATTTTCTATTGGCTCTTTAAAATGCAGAACTAATTATTTATAAAACATAAAGTAGATCAAATATAGAAAGCTTCTCTAGGTGCTTTTTTTTTTTTAAACCAGTGGTTCTCAAGCTTTTTTACTCCAAAGTCCCTCATTGTCCACAACAGTGTTTGAGGGAAGGTTTGAAGGTTATTTAGCTCTTGGATTTACATGGTTGAAAAATAATTATTATTTATTCACAGTTTGTGATTTTACTCACGATTTCTACTTGATAAAGTATTTTTAAGTTTGGCATAACTAGAAAAAAATATATAATAATATAAACATATAATAGAAAAGTCATACAATCTTATAGCTCATTAATCTCTATAAATCACACCTTGTCTATTCTTCAAAGAAAACTTAAAAATTAAAATAAGAAATATCTTGGTTTGTAGTTATTTTTAAGGTAGTTTTGTTTTTATTTTAAATCATTTTAAGTCATTTTGAGGCCCTTTAGATGTTTTCTGGGACCCCGGCTTCCTGTTGAGAAACACTGCTCTTGAGTGTGTGTTTGAGCTTAGCTAATTTATAGATTAGTTGTTAGCTGAACTACCTACATATTTTATCTTGCGCAACACTGCTGGATTGTCTTTTTCTTAATAGCATATGTTTCATCCTGAACCCACACTATGTTTTGGAAAAAATAAATAAATAAAATAAAGCCAAAACCATTATTGAAACATTTTACTTTAAAAGGCAATGTAAATTAGCTGAAATTCAGACAGCTTGGAGAGATTCCATCAAAGTTTTTCATCTTTAATAAAGGAGTTTAATAAAGTAGTCAATTCACAAGCAATTTTTTTTTTGTTCTAGTACAGTACATCTTCCTTTTCAGAGATGGTTGTGCACTGAACATCATCATCATACTGTGTTTGATGAGATGTTACAGTATTTGATAAAGGGCTGATCTTGGTCGATTTCTGCTATACCTGTGATTTTGGGTACATTTATCAGCACTACATCAGAACTTCTTATTACTCATTTGGTTGAATGAGGGGACTGAGGACTTTGCTTGTGAGATGCTTAGTGCGCATTAAGAGATTAATAGAACAAAAGGGAGAATTTTTGTGGAGGAAGCTTGGTGCTTTGCTTATACAGTGGAATTAAGTTGGATTTTAGTGCAGGATTTACTTCCATATCCTTCGCCATTACAGGTGCACCCATAGTCCTGTGGGATTTGATCTGGCATTTACATTTGGTAAACAAACAAAAGCATTTTGTGTGTCTGAAGTGTAATGACTCAGGTTTCGCACAATTAATTTTTTACGCTTTGAGTATGGAAGGTCTCTGTGGAGTTCCACAAGCAATGTGAAGCCTGGGATTCAAACTAAGTGCTCTGTCTAAAAAAAGGCTCTGCTTTCCCTAACACTTGACTTAAATCGAGAGACCTTGAAAGACATATATTTGAATGAGAAACAGGCTTAATTTGCATTAGCCGGTGACATAGCTTCCCGTCTCTGGCGTGATTACTTCAACAGCTTTTCCCAGGGACATAATAACTGTCGGCATTTTATAGCATCATGTCATCAAGTCCAACACCAATTAATGGTCCGCAGACTGTTCATAACGAAATGCAAATCTCATCATTTGCAACTGACAAGTGGGGCATCTTATTAAAATCAAAGCATTCCGAAAGCCATTTCTTGCAACTCAATAGCACTGAGTATCTGAAAGCGTTTCCCCTTCATAATGGGCCTCAAGACTCGTGGAGAGAAGTGAACTCTCACATTTGAAATGGGAGCGTATCGAAAGAGTTTCTCATTAGGGCTAGGCATGTACAACATTCCTTGTAGACATAGATCTCACTCCAACGACCAAAGTTTTGCCAATTACCCAACAGCCCTTAATGCTATTATGAAACCTCCGTTAAACAAACAAAAAGTTTGAAAAAAATTGTAGAAAAAGAAGTAGCATTTATTCGCACTTTCAGATAAATGATATGATGCAACTGTGATGAGTGCCAAGGACTTTGAATGATTTATCCCCCCACTATATTAAAAGATTTCTTAACCAGCCTTCATTCACAGAAACCACTGTTAGAAATGCTTTACATACTGTTTATGTATGAACACTTTGTTCATTTGCACATGGTGTTTAGGGAAGACATCTACAAATACGTAATTTGGGCATTACTGATTTTTTTGATAAATGCATATCACAGGCTAACGTTTTTCACCATATATTTAAAAGCCAACAGCTTTTTTAAATCAATAAATCTCTTTTTATGTTTTCATTTTCCTACTCAATTTTGGGGAAACATCTATAGACACAAGATCACAAGATACAAGGTATTTCTTCAACTACAGGCTCAAGTAGTTCTTATTAAAACTTATTTAAACTTAATTTCTTTTTTGGTCATATGGTTACATTACAGCAGTTTTGGAAATTTGTATCATGACATCATTTATTTTTGCTACTTTTCAAACGTCTGTTATTTATGCATATTTTTATTGTTTAACCCTGAATTCTAAATTACAAAAATCCATGATAAAAAATATTATTACATTTAAACTGTGAAAATCTAAACAATCAGTGAAATAAACATTTTTACTGGTGTACCAATAAGACAGCAGTGTCAATGAAGAGTGAAGACTGAAGAGAAACTAAATTCAAGGTAAATATTACATACATTTTTAATCAAGCAAATTAAAAATGTGTGAAAATATTTAAAATATTGTTTAATTCTGCATACAGTCTGGATACATAAATTACCTAATACATAAGCATAAAAACATACATTAAAAAAGCTCAAAGTTGTTTTGTTGTTTCAAATAGTGTACCTCTTCATTAAATTACTTGACTTTTAAAGATATTTTACAAACCGTCAGATGTCTTTTTCCTTTGTCTGTGACCTAATGGATCAGTGATTATGCCAAGCTGCGTGAGTTTCTTCCCCATCATTAGATATGCTCCATGCTCTTTTAGCTCAAGGTCATCGATATTGAGGCAATCAGGAAGCTGACACATTGTTTTCAGAGGTGACTGAGTTCTCAATGAAGACTGTAATGTGAATTTGGGACTTGTTAGCATGAGAGAGACAGAGCATCGGTGTCACACACACTTCAACAACATGGGTCACTAAACAAGCACACAGGTGATAAATGTTACATGTAACTCACTATACAAACAGTACAATATTTGTTTTATTTAATTTTAGCTTTTTCTACACAGACATCAGCTTGATCGCAGGTTTGTTGTCACAATAAGACATGCCTCACTGAGTGACTCCATTTCCTTGACCTGCTAAATGCCTGAGGTTAGCCAACTAGTGACACAAAAATATATTTCAAACCTTGTTAGAAAGAGTTCACACAGCATGAGCCTTTTAAATCTCCTCAATATGGTGTAAATCAAGATGTGCTATTCATATTTATGTCATTGTTATTTCACTTCATTTATATTTGACATTTTTCACTCTTTAATTTTCTTTCACGGCAGATATTTTAATGAGAATAAAGTTCAGCAGTCCAAAACCACATTTAACTTCTTGAACTTTTGTAACGCATTATAATGATGGTATTTTTAAGCAATAAATATATGGAACAAATTGGGTAATTTTTCAAAATGACAAAGGGAAACCTGCTCATGTTGATTCTAAGGTCACAGCTGCCATGTGAATGTCATCAAATATTTGACAGTGTCTCTCAAATCACACAATCCTGATATATTGTCAGGAAATTTGGTAGGTTTGACAGCTCCTGTCCTCAGTGATTTACTTTTTTTCATTTCAGCTCATTAGAAAATATTTCAAATATTTTAAAGTATATTTCTTACTTAATCTACTCTTGGTATTGAGAGTGAATTGTGAATTCTCTGTGCAGACATCTGCTCCTCAGCTCTTTAAAATACAACAACAGTTGAAATGCTATTTGTGCACAAATGTTTTCTCTTTGCATGTCCACTTTGCTTTGAAAATGATCTCTTAGCGGCTATCTTAATAGTCTTGCTGGAGGAGACACCTCTAAATAATAAGCATTCCATTAGAGATGGTGTCTAGAGCAAAGATCACTGATCTCGTCTATGTGCGGTACTTCTACGTGAAGTGACTTGCCATGTCCCTCTGTAATTATGCAAGATATCACACGCGCACTGTGGGCTAATTAGGAGCTTACTTAGAAAAAGTAGACACTGCCAGTCTGAGCTGAGAATATTGTAGCAATTAATTCAGTGGGATTTGACTTCATAATTTGGAGATAACAGCTCTTGCTCATTTGATTTTCAATGCCACCTTCACAGGTACTGAATCTTAAAGTGGAGATTCAAAGAGAAAGGTGGTGATGCAGGAAATCGCATCTCATTCGCATCACAGTTGTATACGCAACATTTGCTAATATACCAACGTGTCTCTCCGGACACAAAATGTTATTCTGCAGCATAAATACATCAACCCTGAGACCATTTGAGGTAATTTATAATTGGTGGAATGTTCTAGCCCAGGCACTAGTTGAAAACATGAGGCACTGGTGGAGACCCATGGGAGAATTGTTACATTGGGTTTGTTGTTGCGGAGCTGATAATGGCCTGCCCAATCCAATTAAAGTATAGACTTTTACTACGACAGTTTTAATATGACAAAATTCAGAGTCTCCGCCTTGTGACTCACTTTCTTACTCTGGAGTTCTCTGTCTCAAATGTCTCTTTGAATTATCACAGGAGCCTTTTGAAGTTTTCATATGTCATTTATGCAAGTGGAAACTTGCCTGTCCCAATCAGCCCTGGCCGCTGGAAATTTAGTATCCATTTGACAGGTGTACCAGCTGCTGACTTCATAGGGTCTTGTTTTACTTCCTAATTTCGCCTCCATTGACACGACTCATTTTCTGCCTCGGTGCAGACACGGACTTTGACAAATGAGGCCATAGGGATGAGTTACGGCCCAGCCACTGTCGTGTTCCCAAAGCCCTGTACTCGGCAGGATGTCCAGCAGATTCTCTGCTTCGCATCGTAATCCCATTACCTCACCGCCTGTACTAGCACACCGAGGCTGCAGTGCCAGTGGATATATTGCAAAGTGAGCGAATGACATCAGTCAGAATAGCTGATTCCAATGAAAAGCATTACTTTGTTTCTCTGGCGCTCTGTGGAGAATCCTGACCAGTCTAAATGATAGCTTGAGTTTTGTCAGGAAACCTGTTTGTAAATGTATTTGTGTTTATTTTTTACCATTTCAATCAGTCTCACAAATCGTTCACTGAATAGTTCATTAAATTCATCAGAGCAGTTACTAAATCTATAGCAGTAGTTCTAGTTATATATTTTAATTTATGCAACAGTTAGTTCTGGTCCTCAAATTTGATTGGCTGAGCAGTGTTCCATGAGTTTTGATATACACTATAATTTAAAAGTTTGGGTTTGGTCGTTTTTTCTCTAAAGATCACCAAAGTCTGCTTTAATTTGATCAAAAACATATTTAAATTGTAAAATATATTTTCAATTTAAAATAACTGTTTTCTATTTGAATACATTTTAAATAATTAATTCCTGTGATGGCAAAACAGAATTTTCAAGAGCCATTACTACAGTTTTCAGTGTCACATGATCCTTCAGAAATCATTCTAATATGCTGGTTTGGTGCTTAAGAAACAATTTTTATTATTATCAATGTTGAAAACAGTTGTGCTGCTTTATATTTTTGTGAAATCATTGGTACTATCGAAGTTGTGCTGCTGCAGTTAGCAAGTTATTTGTGGTCATATGGGAGATGCAAGTTTGAATTCAGCCTGTGTTGTGTTCCAGACCTATTCCCTATTATTTCCGGTCTACTGTCTCTATAATAAAAATGGTCTGTCTGATAGTTACTTAAGTGAGGAAAATATAATTTCATACATTACCTCAATAGGTGAGCATTCTTTGCATGTACAAATCAACACTATTATTCAGATGTGTAATGCACATTTGATGAATATGAATGAACGGTGAAGTAGTGCTTCAGTAATGAAATTTGACTGTATAAGATTCTGTTTTCCAGCCATTTTCTAAAGCAGATACAGGTATTCATTGTGCCGTTTCATTATCATCAACATGACTGACCCTCTCAGAGTGAAAATTGCACTTTTTCCAAACTTTTGACTACAACAACTTCTGAAAATCCTTACTTCCTTTTTTCATTCTCAACAAAAAGAAAAGCAGAAACAGCTCGGTTTCCATGCATGATATTTTTGATTTATGAATATGCAAATTAGCTTTAAATACCATCTTGCCCATGACAGTCTCACAATGAATAATGGTTATGCAAGCGTGGCATTCATAAACAAAAGACTGCGCATTGTTGCTTGTGGAATTGAACAAAACTCACTTTGAACAATGACAAAAAAATAGAAGACGAAAACATGGCAAGCTTTTGAAGCCACTTTTCATAAATATTTTTCTTTAATGCAGCATTATTTTATATTGTGCCATGTTGTACAACTCATTTAGAGTGAGAGAGATTCTCTGAACCTCATACAGTAAATAAAATACATTTATTTCCTCAATTTCTTAATCCGATACCTCAAAGTGTCTCTAAATTGTAACCAAATAAACAATTTGTCAACAATCTTTTTAAAAATCCATAACTTTGTATAAAACATTTTTGCACTTAATTTAGGTTATTTGTTCCTTTTGACACATAGAGATTATTGAGTAAAGGTGTGGAGCCACTATACCTGCAGGAGGTGGCAGATATTGATTAGTTCAAGCCAGTTTTCAAGCTAAATGATGAAATATTCAGCCAAAAATGTTTGTGCTTTGATTTTTAAATGAGGCTTAAGAAAAGAAAGAAAATGAGATGTGAGCAAATAATCTGCAATGGTTATTTTTGCCTTGTATCCAATACCTGGTAAGGTTGTTTGACAAAAATCGATATGACAGTTCTTAGATCCCTAATATGTTGTTTAAAAGTTTTTTTTCTGGACCCAAAAGCTTTCTTTTTTTTCTTTTTTTTGTTAGAGTTGAGTTATAGCTTTTGTTTGAAAGTTTTAACATACACAAAACAACCCCATAAAATCAACTGTGCTTGTCATATTCCCCATCGGGTTCTCACAAAGAGTACTCTCGTGTTTATGTTGTCAACCCCTGTGGTGATGCATTCCTATAATAAACTACAGAAATACATAGATGTGCTTTTGTGAGACAAATGTAGGCACGCTTCTCTTCGGGCATTGAGTCTTTTCTTCTCTCCCATGGTTTCTCCACATTGTGAGGGAGCACAAAGCGTTGCTGCTCATGGGGCTCCTTTGAAAGTTTGTGTTTGTTGGGGGGATGGTGGGGCGCTTGGCCTCTGAGTGATGGTGTGCATCTCAGGGAGCCAGGGTCAGCAATCGATTTCTCAACTCGCTCGGTGAATGCACGAATCAGGCTCACTGGAGCTCACTGGAGCTCACTGGAGCTCCCTTGAGCGGTGGAGCTCTGCCTGTGTCTTTGTCTTAGTCATCTCAGCCTGGAGTTTAGCTGCATGGGAGACTTCATACAAGATAAAAACATTTTTATAGAATTGTATACTATGTTCGGGAAAGTTTGAAATCTCAGCTGAGCTCACACTGGGCTGTATTAATTAGCCATGCATATACATGTACAAAACCTGATTATTATTATTTTTTTTTTTCAGATAGTGAAGTGAGAAACAAAGGTGAGAGGGTGAGTGGGTTTTATTGAATTTTAAAATATAAACAACTTTTAAAATATTTTTAAAATATTTTATTTTCTGCCTGCCTGCCTATTGTTGTTAAAATATTAATACAATTAATAATAAAATATCTATACCTAATATGTATATAAAATAAATAACATGTTCGGATAATGGAATGTGGATAAAAACCAAATGTGTGTGAATCTGGCTGAAATTTTATGAGACGCTGAGAACCCTGCACTTAGATGTCATTTATTAGTGAATGAGACCCACTTAGGTTAATGAGTAGCACTGTGTGAGAGCCCAAGTATAATTAATGCAAATTTAAAAGTAACTAAGTTATGGTTGTTTCATAATGATCAAATGTTTCCCATTCAAAGTAGTATGTTTAAAATTTGACATGTTATATGATCTGACACAAGTGTATCCCAATACACTTAATGAGCTCAATGGGATCATGGCAGTCATCAAACGTCCATCACAGTGCGGCTGAATGCATTGAAGATGTGACCAGAGCAAGGCAGTATTTTAATTGCTATTGTTGGGCCGATCAGAATGAAAATGAAAATGAGACTGACTTCCAATAATTCTGAAAGCCTGCTTCCATTGTTCCTGTTCTTTCTTCCTGTCAGGGGGAATTGATGGAATGCGCTGCGGTCTAGAAACTGGAGGAAGAACTGCAGATAAGGAAATAATGCCATAGCACTGAAGTGAGGAGGATCCACTCTCTAGGGAACACATCTCAACAGACTCAGACACATGGGAGAAATTGCAGCTTGGTCTTCGCCCAGAAAACTACATTTGAGGTCCGCTGGGACATCAGTCATTGGGTGGTAGGAACAATAAATTGTTTTGTGTTTTCCGGTCACATGGCTGCAAATTAAATCCATATTTGGGATTTATTATCACATAAGGCGTGAGATCCAACAGTTATCATCACACTAGCGAGAACCTGTCCGTATCCAATAAAGTTCATTTACGCTTTATTTTTCAATGCCTCTGAAATGCTAATGTACTATGAACAATACCTGATGTTTTCCAGCTCAGCGGGATGCAGGGAATTCAGAGAATTTGTTGCTGCTAATTAGCATGGCCTAATTTACATTGAAGGAGGAAGTGAACTTCTATTTTTAGGTATTGTGCAGGTATGCATTATCATCAGCATGACTGTGTCCTGCATTTCTGTAATTTGCTTCTAATTAGATGAGGAAATCACAAGGAAAGTAGGTTGAAATTCATTTTTAACAAGATAGTATGTTGGTTCAGGCAGTTTAATAGGTTGCACAAAGGTTGCAGTGCGGCGCTCCCTAAGGCATACCCAAGTGTTTCTTGCCCACAGCATACAGGTGGTACAGGCAAACAGAAATAGGGAACTTTTTCAAATTATGGTGAGCTGTGGAGAGACAGGTCATGTCGTTGGAACACCAGGCTTGTCTCATTATGCCCACTCAATCCCTCATTAGAAAAGCCCAGTCGCTCTGAGAGGGGTGAGACAGAGACCAAATGCATCTCGGCATTCTTTCATTACCTGCCAAGGCTGTCAGAACCAGATAAACACTGACGGCTCATAATGAGATAGTGATGGAGAGAAATTACCAAACAGTGGAGTGATTGCTATGACAGGCAGGCTAATATGGAGGATGAGACCCAAGGATGGCAGGCGGTGCTCTGACAAACATGGTGTGGAATTCTGATTGAAGGCAAGTGGTTGAAATTATTTTTCCTTCTTGTCTATCTCAACAAAACTGTCAGGGCTGCCTCTGTCGTACTAAACGTAGCTCCCATACCCGGTTGACTGCTCCAACCTTCATATTTACACCCAGAGCTTGAGAGGTTATGGATCTCGTCTGCTGGTAAAGGTTTGGAAATGCTCATGAAATTCCATTTGTTGTAAATACAAACAAAAATGGGATTGCAGGACGTTCGGTTCAGCTGTCTATACACCGACACCGACACCATTGCTCAGCCGTCAGGTAAAAATGTAATAAAAATGATCAGAAAGTTTTAAGTGCAAGCAAAAAAGGACCCTCAAGCCTGTAAAACATTACCTGGCAAATTGCTTTGAGCGGTGTCTGAGTATAACCTAGTTATTTCGGGCTGTGTTATAAAAAAAGAGGTCACGTCACATGCTGTGTAGTGGTGTAGGACTACTTTACTAGACAGGTAGTTTTGAGTTCCTGTGTTATAAAATAACTGAAATTCGATGTGAGGTTCTACCCGTGAGCTAATCATCAAGGTAACACAAGTGACTGTACCTGAAATCTGTACAGGCTCATGGCGCTCATGGCTGATGATTGAATCTCTGTCCGTGGTGCTGAAGATCCCTGTGCAGTCCTCCAGATTGATTCTGTAGTGCTCCACAGGTGCAGAACCACAGTCTGGGCCTCATTAACTGATAGTGGCTGATATGGAAATATCAGCAGGGAAAAAGGGAATCAGAAAGAGAGCTTATACGAGGACTGTCAAACAGGGGCTTGGCAGGGTGCTGACAGGATCTCAACAGTCCACTGTTTGTGGTAAGAATGCAGAAGTGAAACTTACTTCGGAAGTTTTTTTTTTTTTTATCTGAATGGCAAAACTACCACAATACAAAAACAGTTACTGTTCATGATGTGTTATGTTTTAATTACAGTGAGAGATTTCAAATGAAACAACGAACTATAAACACAATACAATAACTGAAATTTTCTGAAAGTTTCACGGTGGTATTCGGCCTGAGATTGCTTGACAAATTGGAATTGTGACTTTTTTTGTCAGCCAAACTGCCCCCCACCACCACCACAACCACAAAAAAAAAGGTTAGTTTCAGTTTAATAACACATTCACATGTTCACATAAATACAACATTCAGGTAAGTAAAATATAAAATATATAAAATAATAAAATAAATGATAAAAAATTAGTTTATTGTTGAATTAGCTTTTAAGCAAAAGTTAAAGAATTATATCTATATCATTTTCCTTTTCCTTAAACTATGATACATCATGATATACATATATATTTTTAAAAACTTTTTCAAATGTATTTTTAAAAATAAATTTGAAGGAGTAGCCCAGTGGGTATATCTAATTGGAAGCTATTATACATAAGATGAAGACTGACAGTAATAGCACAATTTAAAGGCTGGACAAAATAGGCATCTAAGCCTCTTATCACTAATCTGAGCAACATTTAAATGAATAAAAGCAATTAAGAAGGACTGTGTTTCAGTATAATAATGAGGTGCTAATGGTATTGTGTAATGCTAAAGATCGCTTTAATGATGCTGGTCTTGATTAAAAATAATAATTGTATGTTACTTCCATGTAATCACTCAAATCCACCTACTGAAGGAAACATCTCAAGTGATAGTCTATTTGATTCACTTTAATTGGTGGCAGCAAGTGAAAACAAAAGCTGTCACTTTGCCACCCACAAACATTATGGAGTTGGCAGAGGGTTTGAAGGGTGAGTCATTAAATCAAACCAATTCTGTGAAAGGAGCTATTTAACTATTAGTGCTGGACTTTAATTGAGAGAATAATAATAACCCTCTTGTGATGACCTATTACATTTGATGAAGTTTTCAAACTTTTTAATGGAAAAGGAAGAACTCAAGACCAAACATTCAGGAAACACATAACAGAAAAACACAATTGTCAAAGACAGAATCAATTGTGTAGCTATGGGATATGACATTTTTAACATTTGGTAAATTTCATATAGTATGACATTAGCACGTTACGTTTATTACAATCAAATACATTTGTTGAAATACATTTGGGTTTGAATGATATTGGCTTTTGATATTGACATTTTAGATGATGATTTCATCAATCATTATCATCAAAATTTTAGAGTGTAAAAAAATGCATTTGGTCTCTTTTATTTAAATTTCATGCCGTATTATTACACTGGGTAGGTGTACTACTTTTGGATCTGGCAGTCAAGTCAAATCACCTTTATTTGTATAGCGCTTTATAAAATACTGATTGTGTCAAAGCAGCTTTACAGTGTCAAACAGGAAAATAGTTGGTCAATAATGCAAGAAGACAATAACAGAGTCAATTTTCCAGCTAAAGTCAGTACATTGATGATTCAGTGATGTCATCATTCAGTTCAGCTTTCTTCCAATAGTGTCTGTGCAATCAGTCAAGCATCCCCAACTAAGCAAGCCAAAGGTGACGGTGGCAAGGAACCAAAACTCCATTGGTGACAAAAATGGAGGAAAAACCTTGGGAGAAACCAGGTTCAGTCGGGGGCCAGTTCTCCTCTGGCCAGACGAAACCAGCATTGCGTGATTTAATTCCAGGCTACAACACAGGTCAGATTGTGTAAAGGACTTGTCTGGATCCCATGGTCTTATGCCGATGGTTGTCGAGGTGATGAGGTCTTCTTAGGGGATCTCTCTCTGGGGCACATCTAGTTGACATGGTCTCCACTGACATTCAGGGCTGTAGAGGTCCGTAAGTTCATTTAGTAAAAGATTCCCAGAAAAATATGTCAGAGTGGTATAGGTTCATGAGTATTTTTAAATGATTCATTAAAAGAGATGATTTTTGAGTTGTAAATCGTAGTTTACATCTAAATTATGCAGTTTACGTTTGTTTTTGTGCGCGGTGGAGGAGCACCACCTCTGAAAAGTGTTGAGAGATACACTGCTGTGATCTGTGACTACCTCAAAACGATTTATAATTTGATGTCTTTACATTTATCGGATAAAACAGAATTAGACTGTCAGTCTGTCTAGTAGCTCCCCTTTAACATTCAATGTTCATCTCATTTGTACCGAGCTGTCTCCTCATGGTTATATCAACGTTTATGACTGAATCAACAGTCTTATACACATTTTCGTACTAACTGCTTATGCCTGACAACTCAAATTGTGGCTGATATGGAAAACTCAACATATAGCATAACTTAAATCTTACAAGTTCATGTAAAATATTGGCAAAATGTAAAATATCCCTGTTTTTTAATGTGATCGGGGTGGGAAAATGTTTGACTCCACCAGTTGCATCGTACAGTATGCTTGTTTTCGTGTGTAGCCTATGAGAATGGAAAGACTATGAGAACACAGTGGTATATACAGTGCCTTGCGAAAGTATTCATATTCATTCAGTATTCATTTTTTCACATTTTGTTATGTTGCTGCCTTATGTTAAACTGCTTTAAATTACTTTTTTTCCACATCAATCTACACTCCATACACCATACTGACAAAGCAAAAACAGAATTGTCACAACTTCGTAAATTTATTAAAAATAAAAAAACTGAAATAAGTACATTGCATAAGTATTCATACCCTTAACTAAATATTTCGATTAAGCACCTTTACAGCCTC
Organism: Sinocyclocheilus anshuiensis; assembly: GCF_001515605.1. Lineage (NCBI taxonomy): Eukaryota > Metazoa > Chordata > Actinopteri > Cypriniformes > Cyprinidae > Sinocyclocheilus > Sinocyclocheilus anshuiensis. Next base: position 469,286 of record NW_015548473.1, read on the forward strand.
AAGTCTTTTTTGTTTGATGCGACAAGCTTTGATCATCATCATTTGGCAATTATCTGCCATTCTTCTCCTCACCACTTCATCTCTCAAGCTCTGTCAGGTTGGATGGGAGCAAATGCACATTTTCAAGTTTCTCCAGAATTATTTGATTGGGTTCAAGCTCAGGCTCTGACTGGGCCACTCAAGGACATTCACACAGTTGTCTATAAGCCGCTCTTGCTGTGCGCTTAGGTTGTGTCACGAATCCGGTCCATGAACTTCCGTCTGCTTGCCACCAGAGGTCACCCTTTCACTACTATGGACCCTTGCACCACACCACTGTTGCACTTAACCCGGACTACAGTTCCCATCATCCATTGCACTGATTACACACACGCAGTTGATTGCACACAGCTGTCATCAATCACACCTTCCCTATATAACACTCACTCTGATCCCGTCAAGCTGCCGATTATTGTATAGCGTATATCTCTCACCTAGCGATAGCAACTCTACGGAGCCGTTAGTTTTCATAGCCTTACCTTAGTCTTGCCTTGTCTGTCTTCTCGTATCCTGATCTTTGCCTGTGCACCTCGGATTCCCCCTCTCGTCTTGCCCTATTCAGATACTGTTTGCCCCTGCCTGGACCTTTGCATTGTACTTGGATTTACCCCTCTAGTCTCGCCCTGTTAATTCTGCTCGCCGTTCGTAGACCCATGCTAGCCCTAGGAATATTCTTATGTCTTGCCCTCTATATACCTGTTGCCACTATCTGACCCCTGCCTGTCTCTAACCATGTCTGATAATAAAGCTTTGCACTTGGATCCGCACGTCTCACGTCTCGTCAGCCCCGTAACAGAATACTCGGTCACACAAGGATCCAGCGGCTTCTCGGATGGACATTGGACGGGTATGGATACAGCAAGAATATATTGAGGTTCATCAGACCAGAGACTCTTGTTTCTCAGTTTGAGAAAAGTTTCTCAAATTGCTCAGTTTGGCCAGGAGGCCAACTATAGGAAGAGTCCTGATTGTTTCAAACTTCTTCCATTAAGGGTAACAGAGACTACATGCTAACTTCACTATAAGTGTAGTATGTAGTAACAGCAATTTGAATGCTCCTGAGCTAAATTTCAACTGTCCCAGATATGAATACTTGTGCAATGTGCAATGGTTGGAATCCTTTAGGTTTTTATTTTTAAAAATTTGCAAAGATGTTAAAAACCTGCTTTTTGCTTTACGATTATGGTGTATGGTGTGTAGATTGATCATTTAAAAAGTAATTTAAAACAGTTTAAAATAAGGCAGCAACATAAAACGTGGAAAAAATTAAGGGGTATGAATACTTTCGCAAGGCACTGTATTTACTTCAGAAGCAAAATGATATAATATAAGAAGTCTTGTTTTATGAAAAAATTATCAAAATGAAGGGAGTTCATGATTAAAACAAGAACAAATATCTGCCAATGGGCTCAGAAAATGGGCCTCATTCCCAATGCCAGATGTTTGGTCTTCTTATAAGCATATACTCAATTTTGTTCAGTTTCTCAGAAAACAAAATTTCATATGTTCATTTTGCATCTCAAGTAGGCCTAAATGTATCTTATTTTAAGATTTTTAGATATTTGTATTGGGCAACAAAACAAAACCACAGAGGAAGTTTTTTGCAGTGCATCCAACATTTAATGCCATGACTTTAAGACTTTCTGCTCCGATTTAAGTCCTTTTTAGGCCAAATTAAGACCTTTTTAAGAACAGCAGAAACCCGGGTAGAAATATAATCAGTTAAGCTTTTTGAAACATATAAAAGATTCCTTTCTTTTATATTTTGAGTGGACAAAAGGTGAGTTTGCCTTTCCATTGGACACCCAGTCTAAAGCACCGAAGACTGTTTGGAGAGTAGAGAAACGGAGAGCTATGATGAAACAGTGAGTACGCAGGTGATATATCCCTGCACATTAGCAGTGGGGCCGGCAGCACTAAACGCCCTTCTGCATTGGGCAGAGGAGCTTCAACTTCATCAAACCCCTCGTAGGATCAGCCCCCTTCTTAATGGATTACTGCTGTCTCAGTGGAACCACACTGCAAATAATGATAGAACACCTGCAGATTAAACCATTTTACACAATACTCAATTCATTACCTTTTCCCCAGATAAAGGCCATCTAATAAAAATATGATTTTCTCTTGCACCGGAACAGTCACACCTTTATCCTTTAAGGGAAACAAAGGGAGAGGGGGAAGGTGATATCATCCGAAAGCAATAACGGCCATCATTGCAATTACATGGTTGCAACATTGCGAGGAAAAATAAAAATATGTGGCGGTTTAGAATTAAATTTTCAACAAATCTACAGTACTTGCATACGGTATTTCATTATTTTGCAAAACTGGCATTTTTTTGTTCTTTCTTTTATATAGGAACATTACATTTCAAACATATCATAATAATTAGCTTTTTTTTTTTACAAGTGTTATATTTATTTGTACCAGTGTGGAATCTTTCATAAGTCAACAGATATGAAAAATCCTGCACTCAAAAAATAAATATTTTCCACTATTTTGAAGAGCTTCAATACAGACTATTAAAACCTCCCAGAACCTTGATGCCTTTGGCACTGACAACCAATTCAAAGTGATAATCAGCAAAGTGTGATCTAGAGAAGTGAAACCAATGTGAAGAATGCAGTGGTGGTCTGATGCAGGGCAAAACTGGGTCACCTGGCTGCATGTAAACATGTGGGCTCTCAACAGCTCTCTCCAGGTGACACCTCATCACCGTGCTGCTAGAATGATGGCTTACACCCGTCTGGCTTGTCAAAACACTGTTTCGCAGGCAATTACCACGGTGGCCAGCCCACCACCGGGTTCGGATGGATGGGCGACACAACCAAAGGGTCACTCCTCTGCCCATATTTCTAGCGCTTTGCTCTGGTGCGGCGGGACAGCAAATTGGCTGGCGTCTGTCAGTGGTTATCTGTATTGCCGGGAACTCGCAGGACGTCTTGTATCTTGCCTTTATCAGATTCAAACAGAATATCTGAAAACAGAGAGAAGCGTGTGAACGTCTTCCTGTGTTCGTCTCCCTTGTTGCAAATAAAGTCTTGGTAAAGTATTCTCCAGCGTTTCCTCGTGTGTGTGCAACGTGACAGCAGCAACTTAACAAAATGTGAAAAAAAAATTGAGTATGAATATTTTCGCAAGGCACTGTAATAATCAGGTAAATTTTCAAAGGATACTAGTGGTCAAATCCTAGTATTGTTGTACAGGAATCCCTAGAGTTTGAAACTGGTTCATTTATTTTTTGAGTTAACACATGTACTAAATGGACTAAGCAGAGAACATAAAACAACAGGGCTAAGATTAGAAGATCATTGTTTTCACTCTGTAAATGGCAGGAGACAGAAAACATGCAAGCAGTGAGCTGATTCAAAGATAGTGCCTATCATGGATGTGAAGAAAGAATTTCAAAATCCCAGTATCAAAACAATGGGATTTATGTTGTACCGTATTTCACCCAGGACCAAGATCATGATTTTGAGCTCATTAAAGCTCATTAAAGTTTAAAAGATCATAGTTTGCTATATCTGACTGTTACATTTCCGAAATGCTTTGTTCACTTGTTAGAGTAGAAAAGTGGATGAAATTTCAATTATAGAGCCTTATTGCATATGAGAGAGATGATCTTGACAATGACCTGGCCTCATCCCACTCATTTCAGGGCATGTGCTCTGTATTTCTTCAGTGTCTTCAGTCCTCTTATTCTTGCAGCTACTTATTTTAACATGTTAAAAGTCTTACAATTTTTATTTTTCCTTTTTAAAATAGAATTATTATTAATAACAATAATAACCAGAGAAATTACTGTGCATTAATATTTGAAAAGGTAATTTAGCCACTGTCCTTTTTAATTTTGTAAAGACATAAGATGTAATCGCAAATATGACAAGCTGACAGTGTAGTCTAATGTCACAGTGCTGTAATAATGTTACCAAAACGAGATGATTGTATTAGCATAATTGAAAATATACCAATCTGCATAGACGTCAGTAGGGGATGCCAAATAGTTGACAGGCAGACATGATTGTAATAGATTCCAATGACTTTGTTAGATTTGTTTTTAATCAAGGGAGAAGTGCAGAGAGATCAGTAAGACGACCCTGGATTTCATCAGGAGTGACTGTATTGACTCCATGTGAGCTTGAATTAATGATCAGGTATGTGATCCCAAGGCACAGTGAGTCACACTAAGTTTTATAAAAGCACCTCATTCATTTCTGACCTTTGAAAGCTTAAGACCAACCTCACATTTTAATTTTAAGCAAGCTCTCAGATCATTATAAGTCACTCCAGGATAAAAAGTTGAGTTGGCCTTTTTCTTCCTGAGACCTTATCGTTTTAATTTTTTTCTGCATGCATGCTCTGAGTTTGGCAATAAGAAAAATCTGTCAGGCCAGAGGCACAACAGAAGTTGAATGAAGTTAAATATACAAATCTGTTGACTCCACTGAGAATCCCATTTCTTATTCTGAAGTTCTAGCTTTCTGGTCACTCTATGCACCTTTCATTTTAAGAGACATGTTGACACTTAAAAGTAAAACTATAGCAGGTTAGTTGGATTGATGCAGTTCTTTTTATTTTATTTATTTTATTATTTACTTCTTTTAAATATGCCTGACAAAAAGTTCAGTCCCAATTGCCCTTTTCCCAGCATGCATGCAGTAGGTCATGAGTAATTAATGTGGTTGCACTGTTTTAATGTTTACACTGTTGTTGTTTTTGTCACGTTTTAGCATCTTTTTGACTTGTGATGTCTTGACATGCATTTTTTTTTTCTGTTAAAATGAGCAATTGGGTGAGTGTTGTTTTGTGGATCAAGTAGGTTTCTGTTCACCAAAGGGATAGTTCACCAAACAACAACAATTCTGTCATCATTTACTCATTCTCATGTCATTCCAAAGCTGAATGGCTCTCTTTCTTATGCAGAACACAAACGATATTTTGAAGAACTGTTTTTCCGATACAATGAAAGTCAATGGTGTCCAAAACAACACTGAACCCCACTACTTCCATTGAAAGTGAAGTGAGGCCAAGTTTGGTGACCCATACTTGGAATTTGTGTTCTGCATTTAACCAATTCAAGTGCACACACACACACACACACACACACACACACAGACAGCAGTGGGCAGCCATGTGCTGCGGCACCCGGGGAGCAGTTGGGGGTTTGGGGCTCAAGGGTCTCACCTCAGTCATGGTATTGAGGGTGGAAGAGAGCACTGATTATTCACTCCCCCCACCAACAATTCCTGCCAGACCTGAGACTCAAACCCACAACCTTCAGGTTACAAGTACAACTCTCTAACCATTAGGCCATGACTGCCTTTGGGAAATGTGTATAATAGAACCATTAAAACATTATTTGCATGCAAAGCTTAGTTACTTCATCTAAACTGGCAGTTGTGATAATGATGGCAGATTTTAAGTAATTGCATCGACATATTGAATTTAGTCAAGACATCTTAATAAATAATTTAGTAAATAAATTCAATGGGTAAAGAAAAAACATCCAAAATGTTGTCTTAAATGTTTTTATGTTCAACAAGCAACTATTTTTTTTTACTGTACAGCATTGCACATCATGAGTTTTCTGAGAACGCTTGCTTTGTGTTCCAGCTCTGCCTTTGACGGCAGGGATGTCAGAGACTGTCTCTGCTAGCCATCCATTTTGAAGAAGGCTCTAATGGAACAAGATTGCACATAATGATCTCTCTTCATCTGAATCCTCCAGCCACTGTGGTGGCATGACTGGGATTTTACACAGGCAAGGCATCACTCTGTACAAGTCAAGAGTGTTTTTTACTGTTACACATGAGAAGGTGGGTCCCTCTTAAAGGCCAACAGATAGACATTATGGACAGATTCCCAAATCCCAAAGGAGGTCATTATGCGTGTCTTAGCACAACCTTTGGAGAAGGTCCACTAAGGACAGCGCAAGAGACAATGCAGCCATAGCCAAAGCGAGAGAGATTCAACACAGCAGTGACAAAATGGCAGAGATGGACTAAATTAGTCTAAAGACTTTGAGAGGAAAAAAAGGCATGCTGTCAGCAGGGTTGTCCTCTGTCAAACAATCAGCCCTGTAGCTGCATATGAAAAGAAAACTCTTTCTCCATGACAGCCCAGGATGAGAGTTAGTTCACTTCCTGCCATAGTTTGTCGCTGTTCATCTGAGAAGACATATCAAAAATTTTGAAAGATCATATGTCTCCCGTAGCACACTTTCAGAGATGACTTGAGGCAAGATACAATGTCCAGTTCTACAACTTAACTTAAGTGAACTCCCTGTTTCAGTGAAGGATGTTACTGTCAAAACGGTTTATTAAATGTGCACTATGAAAATATTTGGGTGTATATTGACAAAATTAACAAAACTGTGGTCTAGGTCTTAGTTGTTTCAACACTCCTATCAACTTGAAATCAATTTGAACACTCCTATTCAGCTGAAATGATCTTGTAGTGTGAAATTTAATCTACTATTTATCCTTTAAAGCTCCTGGCTTTGCACAAAGCATACTTATAAAGTCTCAAAGCTGGTCTTTCTCAAATATACATAAAAGCAAGGCCAAAGAGTTTTTCCAAGTGCACTTCTTTGCTCATTAGTTGCAGTAAGTCAAACAGCAGTGACAAAACTATAATATAGCTTGAATAATAACAGCAAAACATACACCAAAGGCTTAGTGGATGTGTTTCAGTCTGAATAGGGTTGTGGAAAGGAGAGTCTGATATTTGACTGAGATATTGGTGAGCTATGAAGAATGGTTTAGTTTGGTAGTCCTCAGCATGCTGTCCCCACCTCAGACAGACATTTCCTCTGATATATGAAAGCTTTTCCTGGTTCTCATATCTCAAATCCCCTGCCACACAAAGGTTTACTATGAGAGTAATGGTCTGATGGTGTACAGTATTCGCTATTGTGTTCTTTCATATTGTCTCGTCCATTGGCAATAATTAGAGTTTTCCTTGTAGCGTTGTCATTGTACATACGTTACATCTTATTTTTATTCATTACTTTAACACCTTATTTTAATACTATTTTTACTGTTATTTGTTAATGCTTTTGCAATATTTTATGTAAACAGCCCACTTTAAGTACTTTAAATTGAAATAGAATTCATGATTACCAAATATCAATTATATTTGATCAGTTTACCCAAAAATAAAATTTCTGTCATTCTACCCTCATGTTGTTCCAGACCCACAGGACTCTCTTTATGTGGATCCTAAAAGAGGTTAAGCTGGAATAGGAATGACATGATGAGGGTGAGTAAACCATAACAAAATGTTCAAAAGAGCAGGAGTGTTACTATTCAACCAACTGCGAGTGTGATATTGCTTTATTTAAGTACAGCAGTTTACCAAACTAGAAGCAATTTACATTTTAGAAGCAATATAGCCAGTACTTTGTCGATTTATAACAAAGTGTTCATTGGATGTGCACTTTAGAATCCCTCATGTAGTAGGTCATCTGTGTACTTTTTAACTTCTGTTTTATAAATACAGTGAATTCAGACAAATTGCTCTTGTCACATACTGTTTTTCTCCTATAGACTTTATACGTCAGAGAAACAAGTGTGCAGCCATCTTAAGAATTTTGTCTTTGAACTTTGAACTTTGTTTTCGCGGTAGCATCACTGTTGAAGAGTAATTAGCTGGTGAAGTGGATTTAATGAAAGTTATCATGTGCATTGTAATGTATGAAGCGGATGTCATAACAAATGTCAGTAGACCGGGATGATTTTAAAATGATTAACCTTTTAAAATAAAACCTTGCCTTCATGCTGTGGAAATGCATACAGCAGACAGAAGATAACGAGCACAGTTCTGAAAACGGGTGAAGCTACATAAGATCTATATAATAGGGAAGTATGCATATTTGGATGTAACCACCCTGCCTCCAAGCAACACTGTAGCAAGGTTTCGCTCCTGAATGAATAATTTAATCAACAAATCTTTTGAGTGAATGATTCAAATTCTTTACTTACTAATACAGCAACTTGTTTCATTACTGATTGAATCAGTGTTTTTGAATGAATTGGATGAATAAATGGTTCAGTGAAATGGTTCAATGGCTTGCCTCTTGTCACTACCTACTAGTGATGTAACCTGCAGAAACAGTCACTGAAAAATAACAGTGCTCCAGTAAAAAATGACTGATAAATCCTCGTCTCACGGTGGAGATTACCATATACTAGCCTGCGAATCCTTTCCCTTATAACATTTCAGCAGTCAGGTCATGTGGATTTTCTTTTAGCTGTTTAAAATCTAAATTAGCGATGACAGATTTGCAGATCAGTCACTCTTTTGATCTAATTGGTCAAACGTGTATGCAAAAAGGTCTGTAATTCTTTGGGATTCATTCGGACAGCTCAATCATTTGCAGTGGTTTCTCACACGGAAATAGTAATGGGATACTTTATAAAACAGAAAACAAAAAGAGCACCGAATTAGATATTTACCTACAAATGTATTTTATCATTTGTCAGCCATGAACACTCTGTACTGCAAAAATAATATATAAATATATCTATAACAGTATCTAATAACAATATGATACATAAAAAAAGTATCAAATATTGGGACTCACCATTAGTGCATTTTATTCAAGAACTTTACAAAAGGATGTAGTTGTTGTCTCTGTTTTATGCACAGTTATGGAAGCCTGTTCCTCCTCCAATCTCTCTTTCTCTATTTTCCCCTTTGTTTTAATAATGAGTTTTAATGATCTGGAGTTGGTGGACACAGAACTTGATGGACGAGCCCCCCGAGTTTGGGCTCATCAATTTGAAGTTAAACTTATGACATGAGCATAATAAAGCATGTAGGCAGATGAATGCATAAAGTCCTCAATCTCTTATTTTTAACAGCACAAAATCAGTCTTAATGTTTTAAGCCTGAATACGCAGTTGTCAAACAAGTCCCAGCCCTATAATTACTACCATCACCAACTCAATTATGTCTTTAAATGTGAAAAGATCTGCCCACAGAATCAAGTTTGTTAGTGATTCATTAGTCATGTTGTGTGACGCATAAGTCATTTGCCAAACTGCAAAGCAATGCTGGCTGTTGAAGAGTAGTTTTCTCTTAAATGAGTAAATGTCACAGAAGCATGATGAGGGATCAATGTGTGCCGTCCATGATTTCCATCAGACATATTCAATATGATGAGATATAGATGTGCTCTCAAAGATCTGCATATTTTAGGGCCTGCTGAAAGACTGTTTGTTTGAAATGACAGCTTCACACTGAGTCCACAATTATATTGCAGTTTTTAACTACTTGTTCTTTATGTTTATTCATCATATTTGAGTCCCTTTTACTTGCAAAATGTTTTTTTTTTTCCTTCTGGTTAATACTAAGTATGAGACAGATCTCTAAGTGTACTGGGTATATAATTTAGTATTTTTTATATTCCCTAGAATATTTTTTATTCCCCAGAATCTACTTTACTCATCTGGATAAATTGCTAAGTAAATTTATTTGGACATTCACAAAAACAACAACAACAAAAAAACTACATTTTGGAGGGTTATCACTACCAACAATTACTATCTGGCCATAAACATAACAAACATTATATGTAAGATGAATGATAGCTCTATAGCTAAATATAAAGACAGAAACATACTTTTAATAACATTTGGGATATTACTTCTAAGAATTGATTCTGTATTATGAGTCTTACAGATCAGTGTTTAGAAACACAAAATGTATGTATCATAAAACATCTTCAGAGTTCCCATTTTTATAAATGTTTTTAACTTAAATAGTATTTTAGGGCTGCAAGGTAAGACAGTTGAGTACCTGCATTCATTAAAAAGGGTATAGTTAGATAATTATAGAAATACTGGAAGATTAATTTAAAAAGCATCTAATTTTGAAATTAATTTTATTAGTTAATTAATTTAAAAAACCTGCCAGATCTCTGTAGTCATAGTAACAGAATGCACATCATATAAATCATACACTGAATTATTGTTCAGACCTCAAACAATATTAGACTCAAATATATAACATGGGTGCATGTAAAGCAGGTTTCTCATTGAATGAGACCTGAACAAATAAGTTACAAAAATGGCTCAAATCAATACCACCACAGGGAAAAAAACAATAGATGAAGTGCATAAACATAAAGAATAAGATGTATTGAATAACTCAAAAGGAATCAGGTGCCATTGTTAGAGGAAATATGAAAGAAAAAGTGTAAATCACTGACTACGTTACATGCCCATAATTACAGCCATTTCTAACTTCTTGCCTAAGTATATACACAAATAGGAATACAGTGATGTACACAATACTTTAAGATGGTGGATATGTACCTAAATGCATGAATGAAGATTATATATGTAAGGGATGATGTACATCCAGCCGGTTGTTATCGCAGAATAACCCCCGACAGGGTGATCAGGACCCCGATGCGAAGCTGAGGGGTCTTGTATTACCCTGAAGGGGGTTATTCTGCGATAACAACTGGCTGGATGTACATGTACATTATCCCACTTATTACATGGCTACTTGCCACATAAGTAAATAATTAGACACGAAATATTGATTTGAGTTGAAATATTTGAACGCAAAGCTTCCGTGAACACATCAGTTGTGAGCAAGTGGCAAGTTCAAACTAGACGGACATTTAAGGGATACGTTGCAGTCATGCCACTTATTACACAACATTTCACCACATAAATAATTATGGCGATAAAAGATTTAAGACGAAAATGTTTTAAAATCTTACCAGTTTGTTAGTTATCTTATTATCCATTACAGCATACAAAACAATCATAGCAAAATGGCAGCAGCTGCGTTTGTATGAAACGAGAGAGCGAGTCCAGTTTGACATAAGTAAATAATTGTACACAATTTAGAATCGAGTTTTAATATTTTATTAGCTAAACAAACGCAAAGCTTCCAGCAAGAAAAAACAGTTCCTAGCAAGAGTATAGCACCGACTTAAGTTACCCGGATGAGCCTGTGTTATTAGTTTTTACCAGTTGTTATCGAGGGATAACATACCTCGGAATGTCGCGACTGACCAATCAGAATCAAGTATTCCACAGAGCCGTGTAATGAGTAAGGGATAATGTACATCCAGCTATTTGTTATCGCAGAATAACCCCCGACAGGATGATCAGGACCTCGACGTGAAGCGGCTACTTGCCACATAAGTAAATAATAAGGCTTCGAGTATGAATGAAGCATACACTACATTAGAGTGTTTAGCGATCCATAATGTTCACATCTGCTCATTTTAGATAAGAATAAAAGGCCAGGTCGTGCAAAGACTATCTTTTCTCTTTGAATTTAAATATAGATTTTTTCACACTGGCCCCTGAAAACTTCTACTTGGACACACTTGCCCGAAAAAAGTGCGGGGGACAAATTTACGTTTTATTTTATATACATAATAGTAGTACATAATACTACTATTATGTATATAAAATATTTTTATTGAATAATAATATTTAATAAACGACAACAGCCATCATACAAGTTGCTAGGCAATTCAGTCAAAAGTAAAAAGGCAGCGCTTTGATAAAAATAAAAATACGCTTACATAAAATATAACATGATGAGATTTTGCCCTCAGCCAAAACTTTTTGCTCTGGAACAAATTATAGATTAATGAGACCAAAGCTCGCCCGTTAGATTTACCCAAAACAAATTATAACTCATGTTTAACCTCTATAGAGACATCAGAGCCAGTGGCAAATTCCAGAAGAGCTGGACGAGGTGAGGCTGCTCTCGGCAGGTTCATGAGCTCTGAATGGCCGCTGACGACCTGGACCTCACATCTCCAAAAACGTCGAACCAAATTTTCAAATAGACAATATTTTTATTAACAAACTGCATATTTGAAGTCTAAACAAGTACATTCTTGCTCAAAAAAACTCCGTCCGCCATGACACTCGCTGTGAGAGACACCGCAAATGGAGTGATACAGACGGTGAAACGGTTGAAGCTCTGTTATCACTAGAATATCGCAGTCCTTTCAGCCAATCAGATTCAAGGACCAGAAAGAACTGTTGTGTGTATATATATATATATATATATATATATATAATCAAAGTATTTTTTGCCTATATGCCTCTAACTTTAATTTTTATCAAGCATATCATCAAATTATTTTCACAACCTCATATTTGATCTGTGCATAGCATGGGAAGAAGAACCACGTCTGGCCACCCCTAGATTCGTAATTGGCTACTACTTTCATTAATTGGCTGCTCATCAGTGACTGATTGCCAGAGATTCCATTCAATTTGGAATGGATAGAGGTTAAAAAGGTGTTTGGGGGAAACAGTTCTTAACAGTTTAGAACATCATAACATCGAGACTGACATATTCTTCTGGTATTTCGACAAGCTTGTGAGGGGAGAATTAAATAATCTTAGACACATTTTGATAACCTGTCAGGCAGCTCATGGCACCTTGGAGAATGTGTCAGCTTTGAAAAGCTTTGGGTAGGTCTGCTGTCTGAATTCAGCCTTCATTTGGAGAAAAAAAAAAAAAAACTCTATTGAGCGATGTCATGTTAGTGTCAGGAAAGGTTGATACTTACTTAAGGTCACTTTACAAAACCTAGATGAAGGTTGAAGCAAAAGTGGGTTCTGTGTCGAGGGAATGGCACGGTCATCTGTTGAACACACTCTGGTGGGGTTTAAAGCTGCTCCATACATGTCTAAAAATGTACGAATGGAATGTAATCAATGAGACTAATAACTGCTCAGTGAATTATGCAGTAACTCCCTTAACACGAAAGTAAACAGTTTAATAGTGTGGAGTTGGAAACGATTTCTTGTGACCAACAGGAGAGAACGAGAAAGCGTAAAAATGGATCAGTGGTTTTATGTGCCCTAAATAGATATTCCTACTTTAGCTTTTCAAAGGCAATCCTCCTGAGGTGCAGGACTTGGTGAGCCAGAGTGTTAGCCTTTCAGAAAATACTCCTTCAAAACCTCTCAAGTATGTGATGGAACTAATCTACTCCTCTCCATGGGGTTTGAATGGTAAACATCAGTGGCCTGTCATGCATAATAATTTTCAATGCTGTTTTGACTCTTCTTTTAGGTTTAGACTAATTGGTCTGGCAAATTTGACAAAGGGTAAAATTTGAACCAGTTAACCCAACCCGATCTCACAGGAAAACCAAACTATTTTATGTGGCAATTTTGTATGATGTGAATCACACAAAAGTAAGAATGAAAGTGCACCCCTAACTATAACCGTCACCGTAGCTTAAAGGGGTCATATGATGCTTTTTTAAAGATCATTATTTTGTGTATTTGGTGTAACAGAATATGTTGACATGCTTTAATGTTCAAAAAACACATTATTTTTCAAATACTGTACATTATTGTAGGTCCTCTATGCCCCGCCTCTCTCAAACGCTTCTTTTCTACAAAGTCCCTCCTTCCGACAAGCGCAGTCTGCTCTGATTGGCCAGCTGACCCAGTGCATTGTGATTGGCCGAACACCGCAAGCACTTGTCGGAAATGTAATGCCCCTTACCATAATCGCGAGCTTCAGAGAAAGGAAAACTTGAAATCGCATCATATGACCCCTTTAAGTAACCAAAACTTAAAATAGTTACAAACTGCCATGAGACTATTGGTTAACCTAAAAAGACCAGTCCAGTCAAATACTCCCTTGATTAGAAATTTTCTAAACATATTTGGTTTTCCTGTATTTTAACCAAAAATTATGAATCAAGAGAGAAATATGCACAGGTAAATCACAATTAACAAGTGAAAACAAATATGTCTGTGGATTTTGATGTGACAGCCCAGTCAACAATCTGATCTCACAATGATGTCACCATGAGCTCACACGATTCTCATGGTGTGGTCACAATGTGTGTGTCACAGTGAGCTA
>NW_015548473.1:483340-483480 GCF_001515605.1 Sinocyclocheilus anshuiensis
GTGGTCACAATGTGAGGTCACTGCACACTCACTGTGCGCTCATACTGTGAGCTCACCATGTGAGACCACTGTCCTCATATCATTCTGTTAAACTCATTTTAACTGTGATCTAAAAATTCTCTAATATTGGTCAGTAATAT
>NW_015548474.1:0-129 GCF_001515605.1 Sinocyclocheilus anshuiensis
ACATAATTTAACTAAAATTAAAATAAATAACAAATACAAATAATAGACAGTAGTTTTTCAGTAATCCTAAAAAATAACACTGCCAAACTTGCATGCTAAAAAACAACAACTTACTTACACATAGTAAGA
>NW_015548474.1:247-523 GCF_001515605.1 Sinocyclocheilus anshuiensis
TTATCCTTTGCCGGTGTCCCTGCCCGGTGGAGTCGCACGGTAGAGTCGATGGTTTTTACACTCTTCGGTCTTCACACGAGGAGGCCGTCACGCGACCGCTGCCGCGGTAAACTAAGCTTTTTTATACCCGTCTAACAAAATACTAAATGAATTTAGCTGGACAAACTTTCCTTATTTTTTCCACAATAAATGGCCAAGCAAGCGCAGACACTGACAAGATACGCAATACATAACGAGACCAAACGCGATATCAGCACGTCTCCACAGAGTAAACAA
>NW_015548475.1:0-247 GCF_001515605.1 Sinocyclocheilus anshuiensis
ACATCACTACCGGTGTGATTATAGTATAAATAGGCGCCGGGAGAATATGTCATTCTTTTCTTCATCTTCACTGACCGTTTTGTTTGAAGCGTGCATTTCTGTGGTAAGAGCGATCTATATTCCTATCGTTACGGCGAGCACTAGCAAAGCGTTAAGAGGGTGTGTGCATCCGCGTCGTCGTTATTTGACACCTGATGACACACACGATCTCTGCGTTGTTTGTTTGGGCAAAGAGCACGCACGCGAT
>NW_015548475.1:509-1280 GCF_001515605.1 Sinocyclocheilus anshuiensis
GAGTAAGCTGCTGGAGGATGATGTTATTTCTTTAACATCGTTTGATCCGGGGGCCGGTGCTCTGCTGGGTTCGGCCTGGTAAGAGCAGGAGATGTCTGAGGACGGCGAAGAAGCTGAGGCTGAGCCTTCCCAATCCTCCTGCTCTGCGTATGGTGAGTTTTGAGCATTATCTTTCTTACACATTCATCGATTCTAGCATACGAGTTATGCCAACATCGAAGCGATGCGCGGAAACGACTATGAGAGGATGCCCCTGTAAAAAAGATAACTGGCTAGCTATCTTTCTATGGGTGAGCCATCCTCTCTTAAAACTCCCTCCTTGCCATCTCGCTTAGATGGCAGGGCATACGCAGCAGCAGGTCAGGCTGTTGCTTCGTTGCGCACAAATCATTTCACGATGGTCCAGGTCTAAGCCCGAACAGCATAGGGGTCCTGGTCCGTCTCGGTCTGAGGATCAGAGACAGCCACAGAAGGCTAGTGTCACGGCTCGCACTCCTCCCCCACCTGCGGGTAGGGTTAGACGGAATCGCGGGTCAAAGGGAGGGAGGCAACACCTAGGGATGTGATCCAGACAAAGCATCAGCGCTTTCGCCCGGATCAGAGTGATACTTGAGTATCTACTCGTATCCTTTGGGGGTCTTACATCTGCTCTTAGTCTGGTTACCTCCGTTGAGACGGTGGTCGAGAAGTTCAGGGAGGCAAAGGTGCGCTCAGCGGCTTTCAGTCCATTTCACGATGGTCCAGGTCTAAGCCCGAACAGCATAGGGGTCC
>NW_015548476.1:0-3723 GCF_001515605.1 Sinocyclocheilus anshuiensis
AAGCGCCAGATTGTCATAGCAAAGTCGGAATTGACCCTTTTTTTACATTTTTTTGTGCACAGCCAGCCTTGTACTCTTCTAGATTAAAAAAACTGTCATCCATAAAATGCGTTGCACAAATTCGAACATCTGGGTTGTGCTGTTCTGTTGTAAATAAATCTTAACCAATGATTCCTAATTGCATCTACTTCCGGAAGGTCAAATAAAGTGCTTTTGCTTTCGCACTGAAACACACAGCGTCTCCCTGACATGGCTGCATCAACACTACTGCTGTTCCTGAAACCACGCCTTCTTTCTTTGCGTGCACATTTGGGCAGCATTATGCTAATATTTCCACATAGTGACGTAGATATGTGGGGGCGTGTTAGAACGAGCCGTTTTAGGTAGGTGTGGTTGACTCTTAACTTTTATAAAGAATATCTCTTTGGATTTGAGACTTTAGTCTTTGCAACTTTACAGATCTTCTTTATGCACCAAGAGCTTGTAACACTCCAAAGAGAAAGGAAAACTTGAAATCGCATCATATGACCCCTTTAATATCGTTGCGTTTCTTCTTTTTAATATTTTTGTGTCTATGGTTTTATTATTTTGAGTGAAGCTGATGTAGACAGTGTCAGCTTTTTGAGTTTAGTAAGCCTGGTGTTGTTCATATCAGCAGTTTCTGAGGAATAGTTTGGGCCGTGTTGATGCTGTCAGAAGTGTTCGTTCAGAACAGAAGCAATCAAAGCTGCTTCTGAGAAGATGAGAGAAAAGAATGTCCCAGTCGCTGTCCGGAAGGCCATTTCCAAACACTTTCTTGCTTTTAGAAAAGAAATCTTTCTAGCTTGGTCCTTTCAAATGAACTGCTGTAATGTGATACACCTAGATTAAATTAGTCATTCCTCTTTATGATTTTTCATATTTCAAGATTTATTAATACTTTTTAAGTCTCTTTTTTGTATTTTGTCAAGAAGCTGTCTCCTAGAACTCTAGTTTAGATACTGAAAAGCATTTTTTTACTCCAAAATGGACAAATATTTGGATAACTGTATTTCTGAGGTAAAGTGAAGATGAAGGGCTTTTTTCTACATTTCTTATACATGATTTTTTGTTTAACTAGGAAGCCATGTTTATGTAGTGAGTTTTAGTACAAAACAATGCCTATGCAATGGTTATGAGTTGGATTAAAAGAGAACTTTGACACAATATGTGTGATTTCCATTGTGATTTGTTACCGAGTGTTACTTTTATTCTTTGTTCATTTCAATCTCATGTAACATTATGAGAGACCAAACTCCATTATAGACCTTATCTTCCTTTCATTAAATAGTACATCGTAATGGTCTGCATATTTTGTGTGTGTGTGTGTGAATGGAGTCTCTTACATTAACCACTACTGCATTTATTTGATTAGAAATACAGTAAAAAATATTAATGTGAAATATTATTAAAATAACAGTTTATTTTTCATATATAGTCTTTTTTTATACATTTATTTTAAAACGTATTTCTGTGATGGAAAAGCTGTATTTTCAACAGTCTCTAGTTTCACGTGATCCTTCAGAAATCATTCTAATATGCTGATTTGGTGCACAAGAAACATGTCATATTATTATTATGTAAAACAGTTGCACTAGTTAATGTTTTTGAGAAAACTGCAGGTTTTTTTTTCTTTTCGGGATTCTTTGAAGAATAGAAAGTAAAAAAAAAAAACTTTAAAATAGTATTTTTGGTGTCAATGTATAAGTCTTTACATTCACTTTTGAGCAATAATAAGTACTAATTTCCTAAAGTATTAAAGTTTTACTGACTCCAAACTTTTAAATGCAATATTCAGATAGGAAATTTATACAAGATCTTTCTTCTAGCTGTTGAGAGCTGCATTGGAAGTTGTAACCAGACGAGGTCGCTATTGGTTAACATGAGATCTTGTAACTCTATAACTGAGGTTACGATTTAGGTACGTTTAGTACCTAACGTTTAGGTAGTACTAGCACAGTACATGTTAATATTCAACTTGAATCATACAATTCATGCTATTTCATGTAGAAAACGAGGGCATGAAGTTTTACATTTCATCCTCTTTTCTCAAAAGATATAATAATTACAGACAATATACAGAATCTTTTAATTCCTCTGATTAATTTATAATTAAAAGGTCATGCATTATGAATGTTATTTGTGGCTAATGATATATCCTCAGATCCCCACAAGAGGTCAGTCATTATTCTCATTGAGGTCCAGTGGTCTGTTCTAATAGCAGGAAAAGAATGTGGTTTGAAACGACGATGAAAATCTCCTCTGCCTCGTATGAAGCTCTGCGGTCCCATAGAGAGAAAGGAAGAAACCGCTTTGCTGTCTGTCATGGAGGACAACTGACCTCAGAACCGCTGCCAGGAAATGCACGCTGGTGGTTTGTGTTTGCATATGATCTAAATCCATGACCCAAATTCAGTTATTTAGTTTCATATCCAATAAATTATTTATTTTTCTCCCCTTAACAAATCTGCACTTTTTTTTCAAATGAGTGTGTTCCCTTTCGATACTTCACTTCGTACTTCGTTGACGCTTTCCTGCTTGTGGTAACAAAGAGCAAATTTCTGAGCAAATTTCCTGCAACGTTTTTGCAAATACACCACTGCACGTTGATGATGGGCACAGTGAATGCGTGCGATGTCTGGGGAAATCCCATGCAGAAGCCACGCTCACTGAGATGTCATGCTCCCACTGCGTGAGCATGAGTCTTGCCTCTTTGTGCTCGCGGATAGCTTTCTTTTCAGAGAGCGACCCCGCCCCTCGCGCCCTCCGTTTCCTTGCTCCCAGAAACCTGTGAGGAAAAAACGGCGGGGTAGAGGATCACAGCGCTCGGATATGAGTGAGCTTACGTCGGCTCAAGGCCCGCGTACCTCACTCTCTCCACAAAGAGAGGTTTCCCCCCCGTCTCGTTCTCCTATCCACACCAGCGCCCCTCTGCCATCGTGAGTGACCTGGTTTCGTTTGGGGGATCGGATGACGAGCCGCTTGATGACAGCATGTCCCTAGCGGCCTCGGATGCTGAGGATTGGTCGGGCTCCATTGCTGACCCCGCCCCCTTGCCGTCTGCAGAGCCGATCGACACCAGGGTTGGTACGGACACCGAGCTCATCCGTGTCCCATCAAAAGCCGTGGAGGAGCTCGGATTGGAGTGGTCTTCACCTGAAGAGCCCACTCGCAGCCGCCTGGACGAGTGGTTTCTGCTGGGACGCCGCCAGAACCCTCCTCAGCGAGCTGCGCCCTTCTTCCCAGAGGTTCACGACGAGCTGACGAAGTCGTGGCGCGCCCCCTACTCAGCTCGTTTACGCTCCTCTATCTCTCCCGCCCTCACTACGGTCGACGGCGCTGCACAGAAGGGCTACGATAAGCTGCCTCCTCTGGACGAAGCGGTGGCTGCACACCTCTGCCCCCCGCTGCCATAGGATGGAAGGCAAAGGCCGCTCATCCTTCGAAGCCCTGCCGAACGACTTCAGCCCTCGCTGGCCGTGCTTACATCTCGGCGGGCCAGGCTGCGTCTGCGTTACACTCTATGGCGGTGCTCCAAGTGTACCAGGCAAAGCTCCTTCGCGCCATGGATGAGTCTGGGCCAGAACACTCTGCAGCGTTCAGAGAGCTACGCAGCGTCACCGATCTGGCCCTGCGCGCCACAAAGACGACTGCACAGGCCATTGGGTGGTCAATGGCCAGCCTGGTGGTGTTGGAACGCCACTT
>NW_015548476.1:4071-6104 GCF_001515605.1 Sinocyclocheilus anshuiensis
TTCCCAGAGGTTCACGCCGAGCTGACGAAGTCGTGGCACGCCCCCTACTCAGCTCGTTTACACTCCTCTGTCTCTCCCGCCCTCACTACGGTCGACGGCGCTGCACAGAAGGGCTACGATAAGCTGCCTCCTCTGGACGAAGCGGTGGCTGCACACCTCTGCCCCCCGCTGCCATAGGATGGAAGGCAAAGGCCGCTCATCCTTCGAAGCCCTGCCGAACGACTTCAGCCCTCGCTGGCCGTGCTTACATCTCGGCGGGCCAGGCTGCGTCTGCGTTACACTCTATGGCGGTGCTCCAAGTGTACCAGGCAAAGCTCCTTAGCGCCATGGATGAGTCTGGCACAGAACCACCCGGGGGAAACCTCTCTTTGTGGAGAGAGTGAGGTACACGGGCCTTGAGCCGACATAAGCTCACTCATATCCGAGCGCTGTGATCCTCTACCCCGCTGTTTTTTCCTCACAGGTTCCTGGGAGGAAGGAAACGGGGGGGCGCGAGGGGCGGGGTCGCTTTCTGAAAAGAAAGCTATCCGCGAGCGCAAAGAGGTGAGGCTCATGCTCTCGCAGTGGGAGCATGACATCTCAGTGAGCGTGGCTTCTGCGTGGGATTTCCCCAGACATCGCACGCATTCACTGTGCCCGTCATCAGCGTGCAGTGGTGTCCTGCACGAGCCACAGCCGTAGCGCGACATTTGCAACAACGTCGCAGGAAATTTGCTCAGAAATTTGCTCTTTTTTTGTTACCACAAGCAGGAAAGCGTCAACACAGGCACTCTGCAGACGGCTCATGAGCTAAGCGCTGACCGGGGCTGCCTTGAGAGCGATGCGGGAACAGAGCTGCTTGAAGCGGCGATCTGATCCGGTGCTGCAAAGCGGCGCGCTGATCAGTGCTGCTTGAGAGTGGCGAGCTGTGGGCGGCGAGCTGCAAGCGGTGAGCAGAGAGCGGAGGCGGCGAGCTGATCTTGCTGCTGCAGAACGGCGGCTGGATCAGCTTGCAGGCGAAGGCTTCAAATCTCGTAGAATCAGCGAAGAGCAGTAGATGTCTTCGCTGAAGGAGAAAGAATCAGTGATCCTATACCGAGCACCTTATATAGCTTATATAGCCAGATGCCCCACCCATTTTGGCGGGCTCGGGCGCACTGCTTCGCCGTCCTTGGTTCATTTCTGAAACAATGGCAGTGCAGATGCACTGCTGTGATTGAAAAAAAGGCTTCAGTAAATCGGAGAAAAGGAGTTTCCCGTAGCGTCTAGTGACACAGTACTCGTTCCCGTATCTCAGGGAACCGAGGTTACGTTAGTAACCGAGTACGATTTGTACACTCGCAAGTTGTTATATAGAGGGCTCACATTCTAGAGCAAATGCTGAATATGTTTTAATCTAATGGTGTAGTTTTCAGCTATTAGTTATGTAACCTCCCATATGCGTGATGAATAGAGGTTGGAAAGTAATCATCAGCAGCAGAATATGGAAGTTGGCTCATTAAATGTATGAAAAAAGCATAAAAATAAGGCTTTTATGAAAACACTAAATAAAAAAATGGTTACCAACACACAAACCATTCACAATTGCTAAATTGGTGTAAAATAGAAGGCTCCGGTTGAAGATTCGGCTCTCTTCGTTCGCTACAAAGAATCGGCAAGAGCTGGCTCGTTTGCGAACGACACATCATTACCTGATAATATGCTATTCTTAGACATTCGTTTCTTATTTATTTGGATCCACAGTGTTTGCTGATTACTTTATTTAAACTTTGTGTATTTTATTTATTTTATTTTACATCAAGGTGTATATGCCGTGACTCCAAGCTTTCTTATTCGTTTTGCTAATAAATGTTCTATGTTTCTTATTTATTTGGTTCCACAATGTTTGCTGATTTTCAGTTTTATATACCTATTTAAACTTTGTATAGCCTAAGTAATTTGTTATTTTATAGGGATAGGCCTATATGGTGTTTTTTTTAAATTCGTTTTGTTAAAAGTTCTGAGTTTGACGTTGCTTGAATTGAATCAACGCAGAATTGCCCCTCATTTGAAAG
>NW_015548476.1:6208-6514 GCF_001515605.1 Sinocyclocheilus anshuiensis
TAATTTGTTATTTTATTAGGCATATATGGTGTATTTTTATTCGTTTTGTTAATAAAAGTTCTGAGTTTGACCTTGTTGTTGCTTGAATTGAGTCAAGGCCGAATTGCTGCTAATTTGAAAGTGAAAGTAAAACGGTGCATGGCGCTTTTTCTAGCTATTTGAAAGCCAAGAAATCCAGGAAAAGAGGGAAAACTCAAAAGAACAATTGCTTGAGCAGAATTGTGTCACTTTGAAAGTGAAAGTAAAATGTGCACAACACTTTTACAAGCCATTTGAGAGCGAAGAAAAGAGGGGAAAATCAAACAC
>NW_015548476.1:6524-9153 GCF_001515605.1 Sinocyclocheilus anshuiensis
GTGCTGCATGCAAGTTACAGGGTATGTGGCTGTTGGTCCTGTTAGCAGCACGTAAAACAACTTTTATTTAAATTCTGAATCGATTATAGCCTGCCTAGAAAGCGAGCAAATAGCGCAAAATAATCACTAAAAATCTCACTCACTTCAATTTATCGCAATCTCACGATTCCGTGAACTGCAAACAATATCTTATTTACATCGTGTCTATGTGTGGCGTTTAGCATTCAGTGAATTCTGACAGTGTCACCCTGTATCTATTTATATATTTCTTTATTCATATTTTAATATATTATTATCTTATCTTAACCATTTGCACACACGAGCATTATCCGGCTTCGCTCCTCCCGACCGCAGACGCAGGTTTACAAGCCACTTTTTCCAGCGTTTTTCAGTCAAATTCTTGAATTTTCCCCCCTTATGAGCAACACATTTTTGTACACGATAAAAGCTCCTTGTGGTTTCTCGGTTTGTCCGATTTGAGCATCCATAAACAATGCAAAACACTGGCATTTTGAGTTTCTGCTAGTGATTTCTATGGAGAAAAATCACTTCCTGCGCTCCAGCTGCAGTTCGCGCGTCATCAGAATCACGTGATTGCAAACAACCTATTCTAGGTTGAGGACACTTCGTATATGCATCCTACAGAGGATGCGACCTCCAGAGGATTCGACCTCCGGAGGGCACAGCCTTCTAAATGAGACACAGCCATTGTGTTTTCTTTGTTTCTTTTTGGTTTGGCTATTCTCCTCTACCATAGAAATATAATAAAGATGTTTTATTGAACTTGTTCAAACTTAACTTGTCTTAAGACACAGAATAGCTTATATTAATTTTGCCAAACAAGAACTTCGTGACGGTACCTTGTTTTTTTTTTTCTTTCTGTAATTCAACGGCACGTTGTCAATTATTCCTTCCTTGTATTATTATTATTATTATTATTATTATTAAAAGGACTATTATAGTAGTTATAATACTTGTTTTACTGTATTATTGATCAAATAATTGCAGCCTTGATTAATATAAAAATATTACAAATCTTACTAATCCCCACGCATTTGAACGGTTGTGTAATCATAAAGTACAGAACTGTGCAAAAGTCTTAGGCCATAAGTATTTTCACCAACAACAAAGACATTTTTTAAGCCAGTTATTTCTATCTTTTGCTGTAGTGTGTCAGTAGTAAATATCAGTTTACATTTCAAAACATTTATTTTGCCATTAATTGTAATAAGATCTCTGTGTGGAGCATACTGGAAGTTGTCAGACTCCTTGCACATACAAAAATATCTCCGGATTATTACAATTAATGGTAAAAAAGATGCTTGGAAATGTAAACTGATATTTCCTACTGACACACTACAGCAAAAGATAGAAACTGCCTTTTTTTGGTGACAATTCTATTGGCCTAAGACTTTTGCACAGTGTATTATACTGTGTATAATTTCAGTACACATTTTTTTTTAGGTGACATTTACATTTTTATTATTTTTCATTACATTTTTATTTTAAATTTTAATGTTAATTACATATCTAATTACATTCTGTTTACTACAGTATCCAAATTCAAATTAAAAAATTGAATTGGAATTTAAAAGACATTCTCATTTTAATTCTGAATGGCGCACTGATTCCAAAGAACACAAATCATCACTGAGAAAACAGAGCAAGAGGGGAACATGGCTGTGTGCTTCATTGAGTGAACAGCACAGGAAAGACCAAGACCAATTTTTTCATTACTAAAACAAGTACGAAGACCCTTTACAAGGCACATGTGTATCATAGGCCATATTAAGTGATTGTCAAGGCCACCGGGGTGTACTTTCCGGCTTAAGGGTCTCTGGTTTTGCAGTATCTCTACAGTTTTTGAGTAAGGCATAAAATTAGCTGACTCTGCTGATAACTCTGAAAAGAATGTCCATGTTTCCTCTGTAAAGTAGGTGAAAGAATTTGTCGAATCAGGAGTTTTTCCTCACATTTGTACCTCTGCAGTTTGAATGTAAATGCAGTCTGTGCTGCTACTTTATCACCGGTCAGCCACAGCACAATTTCTACACTGTGTAGCAGATAACATGATTAGCATTACTTTTGCATACCTGCACATTATCACTTGTGACAAATGTGTTGTGCACATCCGGTCCTGTGCACTGGGTTTCACCATATAGCAAATCCTGACAGTGGTAATTTATTTTGCTTATTTAATGGTTACTCCTTTTTATACTCTTTTTTTTTTGTTTTTTTTTTTGAGTCTCATCTGTCCTCTGCCTGTCTGAACTCATTTTGTTGATGGACATGTGGGGGAGAAGAGTGGGAGAGTATGAAAGCGAGTTTACCTGATCTGTTTGTGTGTGTTTGTGCACTCTAGTCTAGAAGACTGTTAAGATGCTTATTAACTCCATGAGCTTGTTATCTAAAGATAATGGCCTAAGATCTCTGATGCAGAGAAATGTGTTCAATGACATTCAATCTATTTATAAAATTGGATACTTCACATAAAAATAATTTGCTCTACCATGTGTCTATCTATCCCCCCCTCATCATAGAACAGAAAAGGAGAAATCAATTGCAGAATGTCAAGGGGACAATTTCCAGAGCAAAATGTTTAGTTGACTTAACAGAGTTTTTATATATA
>NW_015548477.1:0-241 GCF_001515605.1 Sinocyclocheilus anshuiensis
TGACCGGGTACTCGGTACCACCAGTACTTAAAAAAACCTGGTACTTAAAAAAAACCTGGTACCGTAACATTTTCATTTTTTTAGTGCCGACTTGGTACCGAAGTACCGGGTCTTTTGACAACACTACCCTGTATGTTATAGTACTAAATTTGTTTTAATCGTTTAATCACCACAGCGTCTTGTCTCCATTGGCAACACGCACCATTTGTGTCGATTGCAAGTGACGTCGCAGGTAGCGGAG
>NW_015548477.1:1440-1620 GCF_001515605.1 Sinocyclocheilus anshuiensis
ATTCCTTTAGAAACAATGATGTTACCAGCTCCTTGTTGAGAAAGATAATGTAGCTCTTGAGCGATTAAGCTTAGTTGATAAAATTGTGGGGCAGCGCTAAAATGTTTGTTCCTGAATGTCTGAGTGCGGCCGCTACGTGATCTGTGTGAGTGACTGAGAGTGTGTGTGCGTGAGATACAG
>NW_015548478.1:0-207 GCF_001515605.1 Sinocyclocheilus anshuiensis
CCCTCTCTTTTTCCCGATATCTGCTAGGTTCACCCACAGATGTCCATCCGTCACTAACATAGCCACCATGGACCTGCCGCTAGCAGAGGCGGCCTGCTTAGTAGCACGGAGAGCGAGATCCGTGGTGCGGCACACTCAGCTACCTCATCAGGAGAAAGGCCCTCGCCTTTATCCAGGTCTTTCAGCAGGTCAGCCTGATATGCTTGG
>NW_015548478.1:350-508 GCF_001515605.1 Sinocyclocheilus anshuiensis
CCCATAGAGAGATAGCTGGCCAGCGTCTCTCTATAGGGGCATCTTCTCATAACTGCTTTCGCGCATCACCTCGATGTTGGCATAACTCGTATTCTGGAATCGATGGATGCGTAAGGAAAAACGGCCTCTTCCATTTCTTCTCAATCTCTGTATGGAAA
>NW_015548479.1:0-733 GCF_001515605.1 Sinocyclocheilus anshuiensis
ACTATTTTCTGCTTATTTTGAAAAATAAAATAATATTTTTTTTTCCCAATAAATATGCTGTCATTAAAATATGTTAATATAAAAAAAATATATTTTAAAATACAGAAACAAAATCATTTTAATAAGTAAATATTCTGAAAGTATTGAAGGAGATCCAGAAATAATTGAATATATATTTACAGTAGTAACAACAAATTATATTTTATTATATGATATGATTAATATCATGTTTTTAAATGGTTTAATGCATTATATTTTATTATATGATATTAATATCATGTTTTTTTAAATATGATGGTTTCATTCTAAACATGGTGATTATCTCTAATATGGACACCCAACATAATATATGATATTTACCATCTGAATCTAACCATGCCAACAAATGGAAAAATCAGCCTTCTGTTAATTATCATGTTAATTACTGTGCCTTTAGCCGCAACAGCAGGGCGCTTTATACCCCAAACACCATACTTTTACATATTCTTTCGTTATTTAAAAACTGTTGCTTTAATTATCTTCAACAAAACTGAAAACCATAAAGGAGACCTTTGTCTCAAAATATAAGCATTAATTGTAGTGATTCTCATTTGCTACTTAAATCTACAACATTTTAAAAAACATCAAATATTAGATCAAGTAAGCACAGAATCAACTTTGCGCTGCTGCGGCCTTTTACCCCGTTGTACCCTATATATACAGGTGCATCTCAATAAATTAGAATGTCGTGGAA
>NW_015548480.1:0-922 GCF_001515605.1 Sinocyclocheilus anshuiensis
TCAGAATCCTGCTGTGTGAAATGAGTTCTGACTGAAAAATACATCAGTGATGACCTCCAGCCAATGAGAGAGCACGATACAGCGCAGCGGGGTGTTCCGGGGGGACCTTCATGAGCATTTTTCTGTTTCATTTGAGTAAAACTAGCCTCATATCACACACAAATGTAAAGATATTCACGGCAACCCGTCAAAGTAAAAGTTCAGTTTAACTTGAAGACACTGTGCCAGAGATATTGTTCAGTAGAATGCACATAATACTACTAATACTATTAGTACTACTACTAAAATTATTAAAACTTTAATTTAAGGAATAATCACACAACATTTCTTCCATGTTTTATGGTTAATAGGAAATCCCCTTTGTTTGCCAAAAAAAGTTAAATTTTCAATAATTAAAAGATAAATGAAATTAATGTATTATGCCTTCATTTGATAACCAGACGAATTTTAATACACAACACAGAATTTCTGAGGGAAAAAAAACATTTCATAAGGCTATTTTAAGAATACATTTGAATAAATTAAAGGGGTCCTGTTATGCTTTTTCACTTTTTTTAATTTTAGTCAGTGTGTAGTGTGTATGTTTGGGCATTAAAAAGATCTAGAAAGTTACAAATCTCAAAGTCCACTCCAAAGGGAGATATTTAGTTTTTAAAAAATCCCTTTTCAAGAGCTAAAACGAATGGCTCGTTTGGACTACAGCGTTTGGTTTCCGGGCTTTATGATATCACAAAGCGGCTCATTAGAATAGCATTACACATAATTCCCTCCTACAGAAATTTGAATGGTTGGGGGGTGGGGAGGGGCGAGGTTGTGGTTAGAAGTTCTCAATTCCAGTCCTCGCGTACCTCCGCTCTGCACATTTTGTATGTTTCTGTTATTGCTTCAGACATTTGTTATATTTGACTGTAAGTGCCCTGCG
>NW_015548481.1:0-133 GCF_001515605.1 Sinocyclocheilus anshuiensis
TTAGCGCCATCTGCTGTCAGAGAGGGAAAGTGCGCTTTCATCCAGCGCGTCTCTCAAATGTTCCGCCATGTGCTTCACGTCCGCGCTTGTTTACATCAGAGTGCGCACGCGTCTTTCACGCAGCATACAGCGA
>NW_015548481.1:266-626 GCF_001515605.1 Sinocyclocheilus anshuiensis
TAATTATTCACGGTATTTAGAAGTGCCCACGATAACAATATCGTGCATATTCATTACCGTGATATATCGCATTACCGAATACCGGCACAAGTCTAATCAGAATTTTTGATTACTGATTAGAAGGTACTCCTAAAGTTTTGACCGTGCTCCTAAATTTTTTTAATTTCGCAATCACAAGCGCTCCTAAAAAGAAAAGTAAGCGTAGAGCCCTGCAGACAACACACAGCCTCGGGACACAACAGCATTTAACAGCATGAGAGCTTCACATACATCCCATCATCCCAATCCAGCCTCTAGTGCTGTAGTGCTTCTGTGTCAGATCAGTAGCCTATAGTCTAGTTAACTTTATTTACTTTATAT
>NW_015548482.1:0-201 GCF_001515605.1 Sinocyclocheilus anshuiensis
CTTAATAATTATGCACATCTGAATATAAGGCGTTTTTCACTTCCACTTCCATTATTATTTGAATAATAATATATATATATTATAAGTGATTAAATACAAGATTAATAGTGGTTATTAAGATTGATGTTGTTTGGAATTGGTAAAATGTGCTTGGAAAAAAATATAATCAGAATATCAACTTGCATAATAATTATGCACGCA
>NW_015548482.1:475-958 GCF_001515605.1 Sinocyclocheilus anshuiensis
TTGAATCAAGACTAGTTAGCACATAATTAATAATTGAAATGGTTTAATAACAATATTTTGTTATGGATACACTTGAATTGGTTACAAAATAGCTGAAGGATGGTAAAGCATAGTTAATTGTACCCAGCATGTATGTAAAATGTTACCTGAGGGAGAGAGAAAGAGATATAGAGAGAGAGAGGGCAGAGCCCCAAGAAGAGAGTCCCAGCAAAGAAAGAGAGAGCAAAGAAAAAGAGGTAGCAAAGGAAAGAGAAAGAGCAACAGTTGCAATCTTCTTTTATCCCTTCCTTGACCATGTGACTAAAAACCAAATGTGAGAAATTCAAACTGACCAATCAGCAGATTACAACTTCACCCACTGTGCACAAGGTGTGACAATTAGAAGACCCCCGATGCATACACATGTTGGCCTACAGGCCTTGATCGATATCAGCACTTCTGTGCCTTCAGGAACGCCAAATGGCCCTTTTCTTACTGAAGTTA
>NW_015548482.1:2148-3146 GCF_001515605.1 Sinocyclocheilus anshuiensis
GCGCCCCCAGAGGAGGCCGATGAAGCTGCAGCGCTCCCGGTGGTGGCCGAAGAGGTTGCAGCGCCCCCGGAGGTGGCAGACGAAGCTGCAGTGCCACCCTCTCGGAAACGGAGGCCTTCCTAGAGCCTGGTGCCTTGCCGGCTCCGCCCAAGCTCAAGCTCCATGCCCTGCCGGCTCTGCTCAAGCTCCATGCCCTGCCGGCTCCGCCCAAGCTCAAGCTCCATGCCTTGCCGGCTCCGCTCAAGCTCCATGCCCTGCCGGCTCCGCCTAAGCTCCATGCCCTGCCGTCTCCGCCTAAGCTCCATGCCCTGCCGGCTCCGCCTAAGCTCCGCTCTCTGCCAGCTCCACCCTTTGTGTCAGCTCTACCCTAGCTGCTTGCCCTGCCGGCTCCCTCCTTGAGGCAGGCTCCGCTCTTGCTGCCTGCCAGGCTGCCGGCCCCGCCCTGGCCTCCTGCCCTGCCGGTCCCGCCCTGGCACTCTGGTTTACCTCTATCTCCAGGCCCTCTTCCACTTCACGGGCCTGGCCCACCATCCCTCCCCCTGATCCACCTCCGTTCCGCCTCCCTCCGGGATTTCTTTGACTTTTGTTGGAGCGTCTGGAATCCGCTCCTTAATGGAGGGCTTCTGTCACAGTCTTCAGCTGGTGTGCCTAGGATGGCCACCAGATGACACCGTTTTTCTGTGAGCACATGGCTTGTGTTCGTTTGGTGCCATGTGCTCTCTCCTGTCTATTGTCTGACCCCGCCCACCTTGTTACCTCATTGTTTAAGTTGCTCCACCTGTGTCTCCCTCGCTAGCCTCATTTGGTTTCCTATTTATTCTCCTGGTGTCTGTAATCCTGTGCTGATCCGTCATTTCTCATTGTGTCTGCATGTGATGCAGCTTTAGGCCTGCCTGTCTGTTTTTCCCCCTCGGGGTGGTTTGAGTTTGTTTTTGTTTCATTTTTGTACTAAAATAAATAACCATTTATCCTGCACTTGAGTCCTCGCTTCATCTACC
>NW_015548482.1:3214-4774 GCF_001515605.1 Sinocyclocheilus anshuiensis
GCCTTGAGTCCTCGCTTCATCTCTCCACACGCACAGTGACAGCTGGGTTGTGTTGAGCACGCGAGCTGTTGGTATTTAGAGGGCACTGAGGGCGGGCACCAGGTGGGCAAGCTAGTGAAATGTTGCACGAGCAAAAGAGAAGGTCTGCACATATCCAAAAACTTATTTTAAATGCAAAATAGATTTTCGTGCGCTCGAAAAAAAAATTTTTTTCTTTGCGAAACGAACGTTTTCTCCACAAAACTCAGATCGCGCGTGTGTAAAATGCACTTTTGTGCGCTCAAAATATGATGTTTTGCGCGCAGAAATGTGGCAGAAATGTAATCCCATAGATTCGAGGCTAGCGCTCGTTGTGGCCAGTAAACAAACAAGGGCCCCTTCGTTGAGTCGAGTAAACAAAATAAAGTCTGTGTTACCTCAATGATCCGATGTGATCAAATTGTTCGTGTAGGTGCATGTTGATTAAGCTCTTCGGTTGAAACGCGACGTCCCACGATGCCAGAGGACCTGTTGAGCTCACGGCACTCACAGGGCTATTTGGTGATGCGCCGAATTGGTCATCCAACATTGCCAGAGGACCTGTTGAGCTCACGGTACTCACAGGCAGTGACAGTTCTACATTGAATTACACCCTGGGCGAGACCCCCTTCGAGCGCCCCCCCCCACAAAAAAAAATTTCTGCACAAACAGTTATATTTTATCATAATAACATAAGTGAAAGAGAAAATTATATTTCTCAGTTGCACAAATCCTTCATTAGAACATTTGAAAAACACACTTAAGAGAATCCAGTTAACTATTGCAATTACAACAGGAAACACACTTTTTAAGGTGCACAATCTCCACCTCCAACATTGCCAAAAGACAATGAACACAATTCTGCACAAAATATGACAGTATAAGTTATCAGAACTTAAATAAATATACACTGTATCTAATTTGCATATTAATGTGTTCTTGGAGCAAAATTTTATGAAAAAAGAAGTGTAATATTTGGAGTAATAATTGGCAACATTTTAATAATAATAATAATATCTAATATTTCATAGGAATATTGATGTATAATTTATACATAATTTAATTTATATGTATAAATTATACTTTATCCTCTACAGTGAACATGTATGAAATCAATGCCCTGTTCTGTAACAGAAAGTCATTTTTTGATTTGAAACCCCATAACGTTTTGACATAACGTCTGAGATGTTGGTTTATGAAATACAATTTGAAAAGTAGTCCGATTTAAATTATAATTACACAGATTTGAAAATTCCGTTGGCTAATTACAGGGCCTAACGTTAACCCAACTGATGGAAATAAATAATAACTGAACTTGTAACAGTTTTGTTGCAAAGCACAATATTATGGTGAAATTAGATCTCGTGTTTGTTGAGTTAAAACCGAATTATTGTTGTATAAGCATAGCAAGCATCATAGCAAAAAGGCTAACAAACTTAAGAGTTATACCCACCAATTAACATTAGCCCTTCATTCATGACATGGTCATGACATCTCTCATACAGAGAGAACATAGTTGCATACCTTTATCTTTTGCTCGTT
>NW_015548483.1:0-1214 GCF_001515605.1 Sinocyclocheilus anshuiensis
CTGCATGTCTATTTGTGGTATTACGGTACGGATACACGAAGCGGCTAAAAATCTGACGAAGACCTATATTTCAGCGGTTATTAATTAAATGTGCCCAAAAACAGGAAAAAACTATTAGCATATTAATATTGGACATTATAAAAGATACAGTTATATTACGCTCGAATATATTATACTGTGGAGTTTTCCACATGGTGTAGAGTGACAATGAAGTGTCAGTTGTAGTGATGACCTGTAGAGGGCAGGCTAAAGCTGTGTTGGCATTTGCTTAAAAAGCAGCAGAGAAGAACTTGGTGCTTGCGTAAATCGACTCCACCTGTGATGTGATTGAGTGTACTGCTGGTTGATGCATTCCGCTGAGTAAATGCACTTTTGGAACAGATCTCATGCCTCCTGAAGTTATTATACCACAAAAATAAAGTCTGTTAAAATACATTATAACAGTGATTATTTCCTACTTTTTTCTACATGCATTATTCAAATTCCTTCAGAGTTAACACGAAAATTTCAATAAAGTCTTTTTCAGAACGACCATGTCTATATCTGAGTCAACTTTCCCTGGGTTGTACTGTCGAATTTAGGAGAAAATGAAAGTCAAAGTCTGTCACAATGCATTGTGGCACTGACCATTCCTTGACATTTATACAGGCATTATTCAAATTCCTTCAGAGTTAACATGAAAATTTCTATTCGATTACAGAAGCAGCCAAGCAGAAATCTATATTGTTGAGCTCTGTGGGAAGTCAAACATATAGTCTACTGAGAAATGTATTAAGTCCAGTTAAGCCAGGCTCAAAGACGTTTGATGAATTAGTGGACTTACATAAAGAGCATTTCAACCCAAGGCCCAGTGAAATTGTACAATGATTTAAATTCAATTCAAGATCAAGAGAAGAGGGGGAAACTGTGCTTGATTATGTAGCAGTATTGAGGAAATTGGCTCATGATTGTAATTATGGAGAAAAACTGACAGAAATGCTTCGGGATAGACTGGTATGTGGCATAAATGATGACCGTATTCAACGTAGACTATTGGCAGAAACTGATTTAACATTTGAGAAGGCATTGAAAATAGCCCAAGCAATGGAAAGTAAGAGTACATTTCAGTAAGAGTGCATAAAATGTCAGTAAAGCAAGATGATGGTCAAGGTAGAGCATGTTACAGATGCGTGTAAGAAATTATAGTCTGCCTCGACCAAACTTCCACTCCAATT
>NW_015548484.1:0-830 GCF_001515605.1 Sinocyclocheilus anshuiensis
ATGCAGCCGAGAAAGTGCATCGGCATTCTGATTGTCCTTACCCGATCTATACTGGATCTTGAAGTCAAAGACTGCTAGCTCAGCAGCCCACCGTTGTTCAGTTGCCCCAATCTTGGCTGTAGCCAAATGACTTAATGGGTTGTTATCAGTACGTACCAGGCACTTATGGCCAAGCAAGTACTCTCGAAACTTTTCGGCCATAGCCCACTTAAGGGCCAAGAACTCCAGGCGCATAGAACTATAAGTGGCGGTATTACGTTCAGCTGGTCTGAGGCTTCGGCTCGCATAAGCGACAGGTCTAACTTTACCGTCAAATTCCTGTGAGAGTACTGCCCCCAGGCCAACATGACTGGCATCAACCTCTAGGATAAAAGGCCGGGTAAAATCTGCATAAGCTAACACAGGCGCTGTAGTGAGGGCACACTTCAAGTTTTGAAACGCTTCCTCACACTGTTCTGACCACACTGCAGTTACATCCTGACCACGCTTCCTAGACTTACCTCCCGTCAACTCTGCCACTACTTTGTGCAATGGGGCTGCCAATTTGGCAAACCCCTCCACAAAGCGCCTATAATAGCTGGCAAAACCCAAAAAGGTTCGCAGCTCTGACACCATTGTAGGGCGAGGCCACTGGACTACAGCTTCGATTTTCTTTGGGTCCGTCGCTACCCCCTGCGAGGAGAGAACATGCCCAAGATAGCTAGCCTCTTCCCGGAAAAATGCGCACTTCTCCAGTTTGACCTTAAGTCCCTCAGTTTTTAAACGACCCAACACTACCCTCAGATGCTGCACATGTTGCTGCACAGATGAAGAGAACACAATAATGTCAT
>NW_015548485.1:0-764 GCF_001515605.1 Sinocyclocheilus anshuiensis
CCATTTAATAAGAATAAAAAATGTTGCATTGAAAAAAAAAACAACTATAGATTGTTCGTATATGCTGTCAACTGTAGTTCTTAGAAATTGACAAAAATCAGTATCAGCAGGTACAAAAAAAAAACGGAAATTGGAATCGGCCAAAACAATTGCAATCAGTGCATCTCAAATTGTAAGTCATTTAATTACTAATTATTGTACTCTCTCATGTTCAGTACCATTACCCTGCACCCTGAACTGATATCTAGCAAAAAGCATTATAAACAGCGGACCATTAGACCAATAATGAATGTTTATAAGATGACATAAGATACAAAAAAAAAAATCTGCTTAAACTGTTTTTACAGGACAGTGAAGTTGTCAGGTCAGCCAGGCACTTGTTGTCTTTGCTGACTTCAGGCAGTGCAGCTGGTCCCAGTCAGGATAATTCCAGGTTTTTTGTGTATTTTTATTTATTATTGTGGTAAGGATAGTTAGTAAGGATAGTGTGGTAAAGGAATTCCCTGTTATGTATATGTATTTGTGCATACATAGTTTTATTAAATTACTTTCATTAAATTAATTTAATGATTCAGCCTCCATAGGCAGCACACTGTTCAGCAGAGGGCCACCATCCAAACTGAGATGACCAGGTTTTGCAACTACATTATTTTTATTTAATATTGACATAAAGAAACATTACATTATTTGATGGTAATTATTTTGGTTTGTAATTGAATTTTTTTGCCAACAGATCATTTCCTGGGTTTTTCAGCAAAGGACGG
>NW_015548486.1:0-5698 GCF_001515605.1 Sinocyclocheilus anshuiensis
CAGAATTTAGTAAAACAGCTGTTTATTAAACACTGCATACTATATAGGGCCATTGCTAACTAGGCAGAGCAGGCAGTTGACCTCTGCATTAAGAAGGGCCTCCATAACTGTACCACAGTACAACATAGGTAATGGCATATGCTTCATGTTTACATTGGGCACTGCCCACCAGGTACAATATTCTGATATTCTGATTGTTTGCATCTTGTTTTTAAGCCCATAAATAATAATGTACTTGTTCTAATACATTTATATTGTAATGTACTCATTCTAATAGCCTACATTTAAACAATCAACTTTAAATTGCTGGTAGTTTATCATTGCACAAATTAACACACTCTCTACGGTTAAACAATAAAAATATAAATTAGAAGAGTTCTAAACTAATGCGCTGTCTTCACTGTATCTAATGCACACACACACACGCTCAGTCACTCAAACACGTTGTGGCCGCACACAGACATTCAGCAACACAAACTTTTTAGTGCTGCCCCGCAATTTTATCAATAAAATTATAGCTTAATCGCCGAAGAGCTACATTCTTTCTCAACAAGGAGCTGGTAACATCATTGTTTCTAAACGAATTAAAGCCACCGCTTCACTGAAAGAAACGAAAGAGAAACGCGGCAAAACGGTGGTAATTCAGCCTCCCTCTCCCTCTCTCTCGTAAATTAACACTTGATGAATTACACTTTTCTGAGAATAGCATATTGAAGAGGAGATCGCTAGCTAACCGGTGTTTTCGGAAGGAAAGCACGTTTAAACACAGTGGAGAAAGCGCCTGTCAGATAATTCCGTATTGCGCAAATAGGAAGCTCTGTTTCGGGGATTGCGTCTCTTTATATCAGGCAACCCCGGGTGCGTTCCTCTGCGGCCAGATTAAACCTTCTTGTAGCCTATATATTATGCTCTATTCATTTTTTTTTAGAAACCTCGCACTTTTCTACTCCATTTAAACTGTGTTCTTGTATTCAAATTAAGCGCGGTCCACTGCTGCACACGTGCCACAATATCGATACAGTGTCAGCTGAAGCATCCCAAAAGAAGAAAAGAAGCAAATAAGCTGCAGTTGAAAAGCTACATGATAGTTTACGACATCCACTTCCCGAACTAGACATGCAAGCACAGGAACAAGCTAAAAAAAATCTTCTATTTTCCTTCATAATAGCCACAACATGATTGATGTAATACTATAATACAAAAAAATCATAATAAAGCACAATGATTATTAAAATCATAAATAAAAATGATTGGGACACTTTTGGTGAAGATGCAGCATTGCACTTGAAAGAGTTGATTCAGACATTTGTTTTTTTTTATGACTGAGCAGAGAATTAAAGGGGTCATATTATGCGATTTAAATTTTTCCTTTCTCTTTGGAGTGTTACAAGCTCTTGGTGCATAAAGAAGATCTGTAAAGTTGCAAAGACTAAAGTCTCAAATCCAAAGAGATATTCTTTATAAAAGTTAAGTCAACCACTCCTACCTAAAACGGCTCGTTCTAACACACCCCCACATGTCTACGTCACAATGTGGGAAGATTTGCATAACACCGCCCAAATGTTCACGCAAAGAAAGGAGGTGTAACTTTTATTCTTGCTGTAGTATTGTTGCTGCCGCTGTTGTGGAGATGCTGTGTGTTTCATTGTGAAAGCGAAACTACTTTGGTTGGCCTTCCAAAAGAGGACGATATCCGCTTCGTCATGCCTAGAGCTGATCCGTGCTGGTCGCTGAGGAAATACATCAACTTCGCACTGTGAATCGCCGGATCGGCTTTCACCGTGGACAAAGGGGAGTCCAGCCCGGGTCGTCACATGTGGTTGCCCGCCGGCCGCTCCTTCGTCGAATCCGCCGGCTGCGCCGTTCTCAAGCCCACCGGCCGCCGCTCACTCTAGGCTGCCGTCCATTCCTCACTCTAGACCGCCGTCCATTCCTCAATTCCAACTTTGCAAGGACATTCTGGCGCTTCTGACTCACAGCCTGTAAGTACGTTTTTTATATTAAAGAATTTGCCACTGATGATTCAAACACGAGTTTTGAGCAGTGTAGAGTAACTGTTAGAGCTTGTTGTTTGTCGTTTCTCCGATCACAAATGCAGACATGGTTTTATGTTTAGGCAGCGCGATATGCTACGCAATGCGTACAACGACAGTATAAGTCATTATAATCAGTAATTATGTCCCCACTGGATGCAACAAATGCCTCGTTTATAATGGGTTTTATTGTTTTTGTCTTGTCGCGCCCGGGACACAGGGCATCAAAGTATGTTAAGGGGGTAACATTTCCATCACATGCTTGAGGTATTCAGCCAATCACAACACACTGGATAGCTGACCAATCAGCGTACACCTCGCTTTTCAGAACTATGGGCTTTGTAAAAATCGACGCGTTTCAGAAAGGCGGGGCATAGAGGAGACCTCGCTTTTCAGAACTATGGGCTTTGTAAAAATCGACGCGTTTCAGAAAGGGGGGGCATAGAGGAGCAACAATAATGTACATTATGTGGAAAATAATGTGTTTTTTTGAACGCATAAACACATTGCATTACACCAAATACACAACATAATGTTCTTTTTAGCAACGTCATATTACCCCTTTAAAACGAGTGAAAGTTTTCCCACATGGATGTCAGTGATACATGCAGCTTCTCGCCAGTGTGGATTCTCTCATGTGATTTCAGGTTTCCTGGCCAAATGCAGGCACGGATTAATGCACAGGCTTGCTTAGGCTGCAGCCTAGGGGCCCCCCGTTTGCAGGGGCCTCAGATTGGCCAGACTGTTTTTTTTATATTATTTTAAATTTACTTCAGCGTGAACAAAAAAGACCCTCACTTGTCCATAAGAATTCGTTGCAAGCATCTGACAAAATTAATGTCTTGTATTTCGCGCAATCCTTAAATCGAAATCGAAAGTAAAACGCGCACGCACATTCAAAAGCGATTCTAATACCCCACATTTTAAGAGTGACTCCCTGATGCGTGCAAATTAGGCTACATAACATATATAGGCTGTTATTATTATGTATAATAGGTTGTGCAGCTGTCTATAGCTCTGTGTCATGCTTGCAAATTTGCACTTTGAATATTGAGAGAGTAGCCTATTTGATTATGGCTGCACTTATTGTTTGCACTTAATACAGCTAAGAAATAACTGTGTTGTTTATTTTTGGTTATTTATACTGTTTTTATTTCTATGTTTAATTTCTGAAAAGGAGTTCAGTTAGGAGGTCAGAAGTTGTAGAAGCTTATAATTCATGTAGTTTTAAGGTCTGAAGAGATTCAAATGAAATCATACAGTGTTGTACATGTACATGTTGTTGTATTTTACTGCATATGATAATTCATACTCAGAAAGTAGAACTGAAATGACATTTATTACCAGATGATTAGTTAAAACAATTCAAAATGCACCTGCAGACTATTATTACAGTCATGTAGCCTATTTGATCATTGAGAATTTTTTTTAAATGTGTAAAAATCCCGCCTCGTCTCGTTCTTGTGATCCCAATCTCATGTCTCGTCTCGTCTCTTGAGTTAAGTGTCAGCGTTAATGATAATCAAACAACAAAAGACGAGGAGAAAATCACTCCCTGCTATTGACTGAATGGCATTTGTAGCTTTTTAAAGAATTTATATAGTGAAAATTGAGCCCTACCATCACATTCACATCTATGCAACCAATAAAGTAATTACTACTAGAGCACACAATTTACAAGAGCACATTATCTTCATTGACCTAGTCACTTGATTCTGCTCTCAAAATGCACCAGATTTATGCATTTAAATTTCAAATGAACAAAAATTTCTTACGGGGGGGCATACCCCTGGATCCTGTGGGGACACTGGGAATTCTCTGGTGCTGTTTCAGTTCATCACTTGTAATAAAGGTCTTCCCACAATCAAAGCACATTAAGATCCTTCACGTTGCTGTGTCTTTGCTGGTGTTTTCTTAAATAACTCAGCTGACTAAAACTCTTTCCACACAAAGAGCACACATGAGGCTTCTCCTTTAAATGAACTTTCAAGTGGTGCTTCAGGGAATTTGCCAGAGAAAAGTTTTTACCACACTGATCACACTTATATTGTCTTTCTCCAGAATGAGAATTCAGATGTGATTTAAAAGAACTTAAATGTGCAAAACTCTTCCCGCACTGATCACAGGTGTGTGGCTTTTCCCCAGTGTGGATTTTCATGTGATCATTAAGGTGTCCTTTATGTCTGAAACGCTTTCCACATTGATCACATGTGTGTGGTTTCTCTCCAGTGTGAATTTTCATGTGTTCATTAAGGTTTCTTTTATGTCTGAAACTCTTTCCACATTGATCACATGTGTGTGGTTTCTCTCCAGTGTGAATTTTCATGTGTTCATTAAGGTTTCTTTTATGTCTGAAACTCTTTCCACATTGATCACATGTGTGTGGTTTCTCTCCAGTGTGAATTTGCATGTGTTCATTAATGTTTCTTTTATGTCTGAATTTCTTTCCACATTGATCACATGTGTGTGGTTTCTCTCCAGCGTGAATATTCATGTGTTCACTAAGGTTTCTTTTATGTCTGAAACTCTTCCCACACTGAAGGCAGGTGAAAGATTTTTTGGATCTTATTTTCAGGGAAAAAAATTTCTCAGTCTGTGAGTGACTCAAAGATTTGACATGATGATGTTTCTCCTCTGCTTCACTCAGGTCTTCAGTCTCCTCCTCTTTGATGAAGTCTAAAATGAATGTAAAAAGCTTTAATTTTCAGTAAATCATAAATAATCAAAGAGAGTAAACCCTAATGTAATAAGAGGTAGACAATTGCATACAAACATTTGTGTAGTATTGAGTGCATTCATCAACTCTGTTACCAAAGTTAGCATGAAAATAACTTCATTAAATATATAATATTTATTATAAAATATTATATAAAAAATATTTTAAAAAAGTTTATAAGTAACTATAAATGAGAGTTACACTAATAAATTACACTAAATTTACAGGCCTGTTACCCAAAGTTTATTTATTTGATACATTTTGTTTAATTGATATTTTATGTTAATTTCTAGGAATTCATAAAATCACAGTTGTGGGATTGTAAAATATTTACAATCTTCCTTTCATTGCAAAAACACTTTTTTTGCTTCTTCCTTTCATTGCAAAAACACTTGAACAGGCTGTGTTCAACCAAGTCTCTGCCTTTCTCACACAGAACAACCTCCTCGACAGCAACCAGTCTGGTTTCAGAAGTGGACATTCAACCGAGAGTGCCTTGCTCTCAGTTGCCTTGCCTAAGACCGCCAAGAGCGGATTTGAAATCTTCTATACTTATGTTGCTGGATCTGTCCGCTGCTTTTGACACGGTTAACCACCAAATCCTCCTGTTTTGGCAAAGGGCATCTCAGGAACCGCACTCCATGGTTTGAGTCTTACCTCTCAGATAGGTCCTTCAAGGTATCTTGGAGAGGTGAGGTGTCCAAGTCGCTACATCTAACTACTGGGGTGCCTCAGGGCTCAGTTCTTGGACCACTTCTCTTCTCTGTCTACATGGCATCACTAGGTTCTGTCATTCAGAAACATGGCTTTTAATATCACTGCTATGCTGATGACACTCAACTCTACCTCTTATTCCATCCTGATGATCCGACGATAGCTGCTTGCATCTCAGCATGTCTAACAGACATTTCTTGTTGGATGACGGACCATCACCTTCAACTCAACCTGG
>NW_015548486.1:5904-6539 GCF_001515605.1 Sinocyclocheilus anshuiensis
TCGGAACATGCTTCACAACTCCTTGTTCAAGCTCTTGTTCTGTCCAGGCTGGACTATTGCAATGCTCTCTTGGAAGGTTTTCCAGCCAGTTCTATGAAACCTTTACAATTAATCCAGAACGCGGCAGCAAGATAAATTTTTAATGAGCCAAAAAGAATGCCCGTCACACCCCTGTTAATCAATTTGCACTGGCTTCCAATAGCTGCTCGCATAAAATTCAAGGCAATAATGTTTGCCACCTTACAAAACCACCACTAGCTCTGCACACCTTTACCTAAATGTATTACTTCAGACTTATGTGCCCTCTAGAAGCTTGCATTCTGCAAGTGAACATCACATAACTACTTGTTTTCTTTAAAAAAAAAACTAACTTGTTTCCTCACAATCAAAGCACATATGATCAGTGTTGGGGGTAACGCATTACAAGTAATGCAAGTTACGTAATCAGATTACTTTTTTCAAGTAACTAGTAAAGTAACGCATTACTTTTTAATTTACAAGATCATATCGGAGTTACCTTTTCCCCCAATTTATTGATTGACAGCTCTCCTGTCCCCATGTGGAGAGAAATCAGAAGATGTTACTGTAGTTCTAAAATAAATATGAATATGCATTAATTCATCTCACTCACAAAA
>NW_015548486.1:6670-6812 GCF_001515605.1 Sinocyclocheilus anshuiensis
AAAGTAACTTTCCCCGACACTGCATATGATCTTTCACACAGCTGTGTCTTCTCTGGTGTAATTTAAAAACACACAGTCGTTGAAAACTCTTTTTTTTATTTTGATTGCTTCCATTGTCATCATTTGTAAGTCACTTTGGATA
>NW_015548487.1:0-360 GCF_001515605.1 Sinocyclocheilus anshuiensis
CGGGGCCTCAGGATTACCTGGGAGTCAGCCGACCCAAACTCTAGGAACGAATCGTCTACCGAAAATGTGTGCAGGTCCCCTACCCTCTTGATGGAGGCCAGTGTAAGCAGGAGCAGAGTTCTAATTGAAAGAAACTCTAGCTCAACTAACTGCAAAAGGCTCAAATGGGTCCTGCTTTAGTGTTTCAAGCACCAGAGACAGGTCCCAAGAGGGTATGGAGAGGGGCCGGGAAGGATTTAACCTCTCGCCCCCCTAAGTAACCTGATGACCAGGTCATGCTTCCCTACCGACTTCCCTTCAACGGGGTCATGGTTAGCAGCAATCGCTTTTTTTTTTTTTTTTTTAGCGACATAGCCTTAA
>NW_015548487.1:410-1014 GCF_001515605.1 Sinocyclocheilus anshuiensis
TTCCTCTTCTGCCGGCCTCTGTGACAGACAAAGAGCTGGTCTGAGGTCCTGAAGCTTTGTGTCCTGTCTACGTAGCATCTCAATGCTCGAACGGGACAAAGCAAAGCTAGGGCTGAGTCTGCCTCCTCCGGGGGCAGCACTTGCAGGCTCACCACCTGATCCCTGAAGGCAGTAGTGGGAACCCTACTACCTCAACTACCTCTTGGGGTAGGTCACCTAGAACCTCCGCGTCCCGTCCAGGGACCAGACATGAAGTTTCCACAGGTCTGGATGCGGGTGCCACAGGGTGCCCCGTCTTTGAGTCAGTTGATCCTTCCTCAGAGGAATCTGCCAGGGAGGGGCTGTTGCGAGGAGCATTAATTCGGGGAACCAGGTCCGAGTGGGTCAATACGGCGCCACAAGCAGGACCTTTCCTCGTCCTCCCTGGCCTTGCACAGCGTCTGTGCGAGAAGGCTCACTGGGGGAAACGCATACTTGCGCAGACCCCGTGGCCAGCTGTGTGCCAGTGCGTCCGTGCCGAGTGTTCCCTCAGTCAGGGAGTAGAACAACTGTCAGTGAGAGGTTTCTGGAGAGGCAAACAGGTCTACCTGAGCAGCTCTCAGCC
>NW_015548487.1:1050-1530 GCF_001515605.1 Sinocyclocheilus anshuiensis
GAGTGTTCCCTCGGTCAGGGAGTAGAACAACTGGCAGTGAGAGGTTTCTGGAGATGCAAACAGGTCTACCTGAGCGGCTCTGAAACGTCTCCATATCAGCTGGACCGTCTGGGGATGGAGTCTCCATTCTCCTGGGAGCGTAGCTCGTGACAGCTCGTCGGCCGTACAGTTGAGCAGACCCGGAATATGAATGGCACGAAGTGACCTCAGAACCTTCTGACTCCAAAGGAATCGGTTGATGTACGCAACGGTCGCTGTGTTGTCCGTTCGGACCAGCACGTGCTTGCCCTGTAAGCGCCCTTTGAGACGGTTCAAGGCAAGGCGCACTGCTAACAACTCTAGGCAATTGAAATGCCAGTGTTCCCTGAGGGGTTTGCCACCACTGTAACCCTCAGACCGCCCGTGCTACTGCCCGAAGTAGTCCAAGCCTGGCTGCCGCCAGGACGAACACTAGATTGCGGCAGAGGGAACGTAGATCCG
>NW_015548487.1:1583-2811 GCF_001515605.1 Sinocyclocheilus anshuiensis
CCTGAGGAATGTAAGGTCTGACCACGGGGTGAAGGTTTGGCGACAGGCCGGAGTAACTTGGACCCGGTGAGTGCCGCACTGCCACGCCCACTACGGGACTTGGTCATGAAGCCAGTGCTGAAGCGGTCTCATATGCAATAGCCCTAGCGGTGTAAGTGCCGCTGCAGCTGCCATATGCCCCAGGAGCCTCTGAAATAGTTTCAGTGGGACCGCTGTCCTGCCCTTGAACGAATTCAAGCAGCACCGCGCACGTTCCTTTGTGAGGCGTGCTGTCTGTTCGACCGAATCCAACTCCATACCGAGAAAAGAGATCCTCTGCATCGGGGAGAGTTTGCTCTTTTCCCAGTTGACTCGAAGACCCAACTGGCTGAGGTGCCGGAACACCAGGTCCCTGTGCTCACACAAATGATCCCGAGACTGTGCTAGTATAAGCCGATCGTCGAGATAGTTGAGGATGCGAACACCCTGCTCTCTGAGGGGAACAAGAGCCCCCTCATTCGTGAAGACACGGGGAGACAGGGACAGAACTGATTCTGCGAACCGCAGAAATGATCTTTGGCGCGGAAGGATCGACACATGAAAGTACGCATCCTTCAGGTCGATTGCTGCAAACCAATCTCGAGGACGGATTCACCCGAAGATGTGTTTCTGCGTCAACATCTTGAACGGTAACCGGTGAAGGGCCCGGTTCAAAACATGCAGATCCAAGATTGGTCGTTACCCACCGCCTTTCTTGGGTACAATGATGTAAGGGCTGTAAAGCCCTGTATTCATATCGGCTGGAGGGACCGGCTCTATCACATCCTTCGCCAGTAGGACTGCGATCTCTGCACGCAAGACAGGAGCATTGGCCACCTTCACTGTCATGAAGCGGATGCCACTGAACTTGGGGGGACGCTGGGCGAACTGAATTGCATAGCCGAGACTGATGGTCCACAGAAGCCAACGAGACGGGTTGGGTAGCGCTAGCCAGGCACCCAGATACCGTGCAGGCGGGACCAGCGGAACCACCACCGTACCCGCAGCGGGACCACAGCCGTACCCACAGTGGGGCAGCGAGGTGGAACACAGGGACCCAACTCGGGTGGCTTGTGAGCGGGCCAGAGAGGGGTGTGAGTGTGGGGTGCAAGGCTCACCTGGTTCTACGGGTTGGCAGAGGGTGCGTGAGTAGGGCTTTTGTTGCCGCTCTCGAATCGCCCGCTGCTGCTGGCTGGCGAAGGAGGAGGAT
>NW_015548488.1:0-637 GCF_001515605.1 Sinocyclocheilus anshuiensis
TGTGTAGTGTATTTCCTTTGGAACTTTAAACTTAAAACTAACATTTCTGTGTGTGTCAGTGTGTGTGTGTGTGCGTGCGTGCGTGCGTGCGTGTGTGTGTGTGTGTAGTGTTTTTCTTATGGGACTTTAAACTTAACACTATAACAAATTTCTGTGTGTGTCAGTGTGTGTGTGTGTAGTGTATTTCTTATGGGACTTTAAACTTAACAAATGTATGTGTGTGTGTGTGTGTGTGTGTGTGTGTATAGTGTATTTCTTATGAGACTTTAAACATAACACTATAACAAATTGCTGTGTGTGTCAGTGTATGACAATTTTTAATGAACTGTTACAACTATCCCCACCCCAAACAGCCATTACATCATGAAATGTTACAACTATCCCCACCCCAAGCAGCCATTATATAGCTAACTCTTTTAGCATGTGGGTTTGAAGTTAGCATTAATGTCTAGCATCAAATTAAACTAGAGAAATGGCTACTTAAGATTATGTAAGTCAAAAAAAATGTATCTACATTACAATGAATGCTAGGCAAAAAATAATCTTGATAAAAAAAATTACTTTCTTACATGAAAATCACTTTTTTGGTGATAAATTCACAATCTTGCTCACAGACACATGCCACTTCTCCTGTTAG
>NW_015548489.1:0-2218 GCF_001515605.1 Sinocyclocheilus anshuiensis
CCGGGCCAGTGCTGTCCAGTGTGTGATGGTACCGTATAACACTGTGTCCACATTACTAGTTACAAAACCCACGACAGCCTTGTCAATGAATTATGTACTTTTAGAATGTTACTTGTTACTTTTAAAGGGGTCATCGGATGCCCATTTTCCACAAGTTGATATGATTCTTTAGGGTCTTAATTGTTCTCTCACAGGGTTAAAACCAGCACAATCTAATAAAATATGCTTCATGGATAAAGGGTTTCGGCAGAGAGAGCATGTTGGAGGATCTTCTAGTATTAAAAACTTGTGTCATCCTGCAGTGACCTATTCTACAGCGGGTATAAACAATCTGCTGCCATCGCAACTGATTTTTCTTTTTCAACATTGGGCCTAATTTCCACATAAATGCAAGGAGGAAGACTAATCAGTGTGCACATGTTAAAGGGGTCATCTTGCTAACTAGCACGTTATTAGGAAAGGTGATTTGCAAAGATTCAAAAAGATTCAGAACCTTAAACTCACTTCTTCTGGAGGTGAAGCTGGATCACGAATGATTTGCGTGAACATAAGCACATTTAGGTAGATCGGGGGACGCATTCCCTTCAAAAGCACTGCCCCCCCAGATGAGAGCCAATCATGATTTTGTCTGAGCTATGAATAAAATATAAAAATTTTATCATTTATATTTTCTCATTTTATTTGTATTATATTGTTATTTTAGTGAATAGAATAAGTACGTTTTGGGCTAAATTAATTTCTATGATATTTAAGCCCCATCCTCGCAAGCCGCAACTCATCATGATTCTTAACTTGTCGCAATAGGCTACATAAGAGGACTCTCTTTTCATTATTTTCCCGCTTTAGCAAGTTAACTGAATAATGGAAATTCGTTGTATTTTTTTAATAAACCCGCGAATAAAAATGTGGTGGACTGACTGAGTCACTGCTGGCTGAGTTGGACAGGCGATTTTCACATGAAGCGTTGGCCTCGAGTATGGCGTTCGACGCAG
This sequence comes from Sinocyclocheilus anshuiensis, assembly GCF_001515605.1. Lineage (NCBI taxonomy): Eukaryota > Metazoa > Chordata > Actinopteri > Cypriniformes > Cyprinidae > Sinocyclocheilus > Sinocyclocheilus anshuiensis. The sequence goes on from NW_015548489.1 coordinate 993, forward strand.
TATTCAGTTGTGAGAAAAACGGCATCAGTCCTCTACTAAGCGTGTACGCAAGCCAGGCTTGCCAAGCCTTAAGATTCACCCTCAGCTTGTGACAGCTGAAATGGATCTTGTGAAATGTGCGATCGCATCGCCGATCACTCTTGAGAAACTTAAAGATGAAGTAGGCTACTGAAGGACAAATATCCAAACTTTTTCAGACTACTGCAGCTTGCACTCACGCTGCCTGTTGGTTCGGCTTAGAGCCCTGCACGGGCCTCAAATATAGGCCCTGCCTTCTCAAATCATCACGACTTGCCTAAAATAAAATCTATAGATATAAAACAGTTCAAGCATATAACAATGTTTACACGTTAAACCTAGATAAATGTGTGCTATATCCAATCGTTTGTGCGGAGAGTGCAAGCTAAAGCGCGCTTTGCAGGACATGGAGGCGCCAGCGCAATCACTTTGCATTTTTTTCAGTGGATACACCGTCATTTTTGCTCATAAAGGTAAGAGTAATACATAATTCGGAACTGTAAAGGGTCTACTTTTATTTGTGTGCACTCACAATATCAACAAAACGTTGTGCTTTTATAAAATAAATCATCCTTGCGACACCGACTCAGAAAACACTAGTACATAATTCAAATATCTCCTTACTGTTTCCCCCTGACACATTTATGGTAATTACTTTTGCCGATGCTTTGCGGCAAGCTTAAGGCTATTGCGTGCATTTGAACACAGAACTGTTCAGCTGCGCTGATGGCATGCACCATACATGCTGCTGCTGGCGGGACATTAAAACACTGTCGAGCCGCTCTTGACAGTCGCGGTAGCACAGTCTCGTGTTGTTTCCACCAGCGCGGCAATTTTTTTCATCACTAATTGATGGATGTCTAAAATATAAAAATAAGGAGAAGCCTAACACAGGCCCGAGGCCCGGCCAGCGTCTGAACTATGACATGAAAATTGGCCCGAAGCCCAGCCCGAGGGGGCGTAAAAAAGTCGGGCCCGTAGTCCCCAGGCTGAAATGCAGGGCTCTACTTCGACGGCTTTCAGCCTCACCTTGCTTCATTCTACTACTTTAATAAATCATTAGCTCATCCATGAACATGATTTCTGCCTGAGAAACTGGCTCTGATCTAGTACACATAGAACGATTTGACAGAAATTTTATGAGAAGAGATGAAAGAAAGATAGAGGTCATCTACGCAATTCGGAAAAAGAGGCGGCTTTTCTGCATT
>NW_015548490.1:0-350 GCF_001515605.1 Sinocyclocheilus anshuiensis
TTTAAGGGGGTCTGAATACTTTCCGTACCCACTGTAAATATCAGTATCTTCACCAAATTGCATATTTTTGCTCTGTTTGGGTCTCTGAATAAAACTGCTACAAATAATCCTTCTGAGTTTGACAGTATGAGCTATACATTTTCCTTCAGATGTCAGGAGAATAACGTAGCACTTGGTATTTTAATGTGACATGGTATAACGAGAATATCTATGGCATTCTTTTCCTCATGATTATTTTAATTTTTCCTCTGTAGCCTATTCCGCTGTAACAGTATGAATAAAGATAACCAGTGTTGGGCTAGTTACTCAAAGAATGTAATATATTACTCATTACTAGTTACTCCTTTCAA
>NW_015548490.1:470-3959 GCF_001515605.1 Sinocyclocheilus anshuiensis
TCATTTCAAAAGTAATATTGTTACTTTACTTATTACTTTCTGGCAACAGTAATTAGTTACACTACTAGTTACATTACTTTTTCTTCACGCCCCACAGAAGCTGTAACTGTATCTTCCACATACAATTCTAGTGATTGAAAGTGACATTCAAGTAGAAGTGTTGTATTAATCTCATTAATTGTCATGTGTAGCTTGAAGCTAATTGTAATTTCATTAATTGTCATGTGTAGCTTGAAGCGAATTACTTCTCCGTTACCCATATACGACTATATTTCCATATGTATTTCATCAAATCACATAAGTTTGTAAGAAACTGTTTAATTTTCCAAAAAGATTTTTAATTATATTAATATAATGCACCACATGCTGATCAGAGGGATGTGGGTGGGATGTAATGCCAGAGTAAAGTAAAGCCACAACTTACACAACAATGCTCAAATCATCTTTTTTCCTGACAAAATCAATATAATGCAATATTTTTATCTGCTGAATGTAAGCTTTTCCATATTCCAAGCTTGCCTGCTGCACTGGGGACATCACATGCATGTGCGAGTCGTGAAAATTATGAAAATCAATCTAGAAATTATTTGATTGTTGGATTTTAAATCAGTAGGGGTTGAGGCATCAAAAGTAACTAAGTAACTAAGCTGTTTTATGGACGGTAACTGTAATATTATTACTGAAATCTTATTAGTAATTAGTTACACTACTAGTTACTGCAAAAAGTAATATTATTACAGTAACTAAGTTACTAGTTACTACTGCCCAACACTGAAGATAACATATAGGCTACTGCACATTTGTGGGCTGCTCCCGATTTAATTTACGATATTAACCATGAATAATTCACTGGAATGCACTCTCGTTTTCTCTGAAAGTCCTCACGTCTCTTTCCAGGTATTCATGTTGAAAGTCATTTTTAATGCTAAATTTCCGTTTATTGTACGATGGTTGAAGGGCGAATAGAATAATGTCACCCCATTGTACACAGTTTTTGAAAATGCTTATTATTGCATTGATAGAGCAAATCTTTTGCTGATTATTTGCCGTGTAACGGAAGTTAGTCTACTCCCATAATTCGCATAAATTAAGCGTCATGGGGCGGATATCACTACAGTATAGCCTATGGCCATTCAAGTCTCATGTAGCCAAGGGCGTAGCTACGTGGTGGCCATGGGTGGCCAGTGCCACCCAGTGTTGCCAACTCATTTTCAGGGGAAGTTGCTAAAGGAAGGTTGATTTGTTGCTAAAAGTTGCTAAATGATGTTGTGGTGACATTGCGCGATGACGTAATTACGTAATCACGATGCAAAATTGTGTCAAATCTCAGCAAAAACATATATTTTATATATGTTCATTTAGATTTGTTCGTAGCGATATAAATGCATAATATAATATTAAAATATAAATAACTATTTTTAAATTCATTGAATTATCGAAAACTTACACATTTTTGAACGATTACAATTTAAGTGTTATACTTTAAAGTAGTGTATTTGTAGTTAGTTAGTATGCTGCACTCTAAGAAAAGTCAAAAATAATGCACAATCTACTGTGTTAATATGAAGGAATTTTCTGGATTTATTTTTCCACAGGTTTTTGTACCTGCATTTTTAATTACGCATTGTATTTTGTGTTTTCGGGTTACAACGGATAACGGATAATGTCCTGGAAAATTACTAGCACCTTTTCCATTTTTCTGCATATTTTTCTTACAGTGTACTAACTCATCAACAATCACAGGTACAAGCTACTAACAAAGTGTCTCATAAATGAAAAATAACAGTATTCAATTATTATTATTATTATTACTATTACTATTAAATTAAACAATTGCAAATAGCAGCTAACTTAATTCCTGTAACGTGTGTACTGCTAGGCATCTTTGGTTTCCTCTTTTTGTGTAATTTAAATGGTAAATTGTGCCTTTTTATCGTTTGAGTCACTTATCAAAAGTTGCTAAAAGCGGCCAAATCAATTTTAAAAAATAGCTAAATTTGTTGCTAGGTGCTTTTGGAAGACAAAGTGGCTAGGGTAGTCTGAAAAGTTGCTAAATTTAGCAACAAAAGTGCTAAGTTGGCAACACTGGTGCCACCCCTGATGAAAGCTTGGCCACCCCTCTGGCCACCCCTCTGCAAACCTAACAGGCGCTGCGCAGACCGATCACTGTATGACATCTTGCACCGCGAGAGCAGATGGCTCCGTACGTTTTCGAGCACACTTAACACTGACAGACAGATGACATTTTTCGCCGTTCTGTGGCGCAAACATTCTGCGCTATCCAGATTGAACAGTTGAGACAAAACAAACCTCTGTGTGGAGGTCAGGAGGCTATAAGCGGTAACATTTTTCAGTCAGAGTATGTTAATGGAGTGGAGCGGCAACAATTTCCTTCCACTCTGCATTCAGTGATCACTCTGCTCTAGTTTTGCTCCGGTTTGACCATTTCCCACTCCTCACTTAACGTTACTCTTCGCACACTGATAAGAGAAACGCCGCTTCGCATTAACTCCATGAAATAATATGTTGCTAATTGAAGCATCACTGAAAAAAATATGTCAGTAAGCTATTTGGAAAAATCACAAAGTTCTGTCCAGAATGTAGCCTATAAATTAAAAATAAATGGCAATAGGCTAGAAAAGCTTCAACTTGTTTTATTGTACATGTTAAATGATTGGTTAGCTTCATTTCGAAAGAAACTGTCTGATAGCTAAAACGAAATAATTAAATTACCTAATAAAAAAAAAAAAAAAAAGTTTCCATTTCTTAAATTAGGTGTGCATTAAACGATTTATTGAATACCATGGTTATCATGCAGCATTAAATTATCATGCAGCATTATATTAAATAGTCATTGTTGCTTTTTGCAATGCTACATTTTTGAGGAAGGATAAAAATGGTTTCATCAGATATTCAGTCAAGATTTGAGTGTTTTTTTTTCCCCTTTGTTCTTTAACAATAATGACACAGACAGCAAGGAGTGCGTGGGGCACAAACTTAACACGGGTTAGTTGTAACAGACATGGTTTAAACTGTACACAATTTTGGGGGTAAATAAAGAAAAAATATTGTACATTGTAATTATGAAACAAAGCATGTTTGTACTAGACAAGCCTGAAATTAATGTGGAAAATTAATTATACTGGTGCTGGAGCGGTTAAAAATCACCGCACCTCTCTGCTGCGCATGCTCGGCCTACCTCACGTCAGTTCAGCGCAGGCCGAATGAGAAACGAAAGAGATTAGGGTGATCAGGTCAGTAAAACCTATATTATTTACACTATCTTTTCATTAAAGTTTGTTAAAAAATGAGGTACTGTGATGTTTCATCATGATAAACAAATCTTACCATTAATCATGATGAGCCAAAGCTGTTAAAAGCATAGGCTACATACTGTATCTATGGTTAAAAGTCCAACTGTCAAAAATTAAAATCTCAACAGACAAAATTAATGACGTTGGTCTGCTTTTATAAGCATCTATCTGTCTG
>NW_015548491.1:0-1581 GCF_001515605.1 Sinocyclocheilus anshuiensis
ATAGACAAGAGAGTTGGTGATCCCATACGTCTTTATACGTATCTTCAAATGATCCTTGCACTCTCCGCATACATGGAGGAGAGTGGGGAGAAAATTACAAGACACACTTTGGCAGAATTACAAATAAAAATAATAAAAGAATCAGGATGCTTTCTGGAGCAGAGTATACTAGAACAGTCCGCTATATCACCAGCGCAAACATTACCCAGGCACACCCACCTAGACAACGCATGACATCACAGGAGGTGCCTTAAAGGTACATAACAAATTAGGTGGCCGTTACAGATACCCCCCAGGAAAACAAAGGCTGTCCTCAGCCGTGCACAACTGAGTAACAATAGTACCTTACAACCTCATACATGAACAGTTGTAAAGAGTGTCAGATCACATAGGGGCATGTATTGACATGGCAGCAACTGGCATACATGACAGTACAGTTGAACCAACATACATATTCTGCAGCGACCCATTTCAATTAAAAGAAATAGCACCTAACCCATCACAGATGCAAAATGGGATACTTTTTCTGGTTTTTATAACTTTCTGTTTTTAACATCAAAACATGTAACCTGTCAACCGACAAACTCTGCAGTGTTGAATAGAGAACAATGAGCATTCACTGGCATGCTTACTGCCTCATTTAAGGTCTAGTCTGTCAGTGTGGTATATATTTGTCCACCTGTTAGTTGACCACCCAGAGGTGATTCTTGGCGCCAGCCTAGGTCTCAAGTTATAGCAATGCCTGTTCTTGGCGCCAGCCTAGGTCTCAAATTATAGCAATGCCTGTCAAGGTCACAGTCACTGACAGAAAAATTTTCGTTCTCAGAGGTTATGTTGACCTCCTGGTGAGGTAAACAATCAACGTTGTCCATATTGTCTGTCAGGTCAAAAGCATCGTCCACCACTGCCTGTCTACAGTCGTCCCCGGCTTCAGGCTCAGCAAACCTTGTGGTAGAAAAGTTGTCATCTTTGTCCCCAGGCACCTCATCCTGAAATGAACAGTCACCAGGAACTCCTTTAAAGCAACTCTCGGAAGTCACATGCTGCGGGCCATTACATGAATCCCAGGTACGGAATGGTTGCAGGTTCACAACATGAAAGACACCTGCGTCTCCCCCCGTACTCACGTCCGTGAGCCTATAGTTCACATCTGACAGTTTCTGTGTGACACGATACGGTCCTGTATACAAAGGTGCCAGCTTGGCTGTGAAGCTTGCCAGGGCATCAGATCGGGGATGTGTCCTTACTCTAACCAGGTCATTCACACAGTAAGAGACAGAACGACGTTTACGATCATAATAATGCTTTCTTTTAGCATGGCTACAATCCAGGACAGCCCTCGCATGATCGTGTGCTTCCTGAATTGATGACGTCAGGCTTTCAGGGTAAGGAATACCTGGCTCACCAAACCCATCAGAGTTTGGCTGTGTAATGAGATCGAGAGGGGTATCCAATTCCCGTCCATACAACAACATTGAAGGGCTTTGGCCCGTACTCTCATGTGGGGCGGTTCTCAGGGCAAAACAAATTTGCGGCAGATAACGGTCCCAAGCGGTGTGTTTGTTGCCGATGTAGGCACGA
>NW_015548492.1:0-264 GCF_001515605.1 Sinocyclocheilus anshuiensis
GAAAATTACTTACTGTCCTTGACTGAATCACTTTTGTAAAATAAACAAGAATGAATTTATATTGAATTTATACAGTGAAGACTATTCAGTCCATTTGCACATTTTCTTTATACAATATATTTATTATTCAACGCTTTAAGTTTTTCAAGTAGGCCGTTTTTTATGATCTTTGTTCTGTTGTAGCCTAATTTGTGACTGTTTACTTGTCTTCAGTAAGCTTATTTTTACTTAGGCTAGTATTATTTTTTATTGATATTGAAATTG
>NW_015548492.1:503-860 GCF_001515605.1 Sinocyclocheilus anshuiensis
ACTTTCCAAAACATCCGCTTTTCAAGATGCACGTGTATATTTGTCTGATCTTTGACGCGATCGCGCGCAGCAGTGCAAAGTTGATTCTGTGCTTACTTGATCTAATATTTTATGTTTTTAAAAATGTTGTAGATTTAAGTAGCAAATGAGAATCACTAAAATTAATGCTTATATTTTGAGACAAAGGTCTTCTTTATGATTTTCAGGTTTGTTTAAGATAATTAAAGCAACAGTTTTTAAATAACGAAAGAATATGTAAAAGTATGGTATTTTCGCCCCCTGCTGTTGGGGCTAAAGGCGCACAGTAATTACCATGATAATTAATAGATGGCTGACTTTTCCATTTGTTGACGACAT
>NW_015548493.1:0-1206 GCF_001515605.1 Sinocyclocheilus anshuiensis
TAAATTTGGAAAATGTTTCTAGGGTTTGGAAGAGGTAATCAAGAATCATCACAACCAATGGGAGCACCCAATATTGATCATTGAACTATCTGCAATTTGACGTTTCACCATAGAACACATACAACATAACATCATGCATTGGCACATAATTAGAAAGATACAAACACAAACGGCAGTTTTAAAAGTTACATCCCAAATCAAACCAGAGTATGCAATGACTAAATCTCCATCATGCATTTGTTTAGTTAAAGCCTTATCCTTCTCATCAAGACCCTGTTGAGCTTTAACAATGTGGTTATCTTTCCTTTGCATTAATGACATCAGCATATCATCCAGTTTTGGTAACTCAAAATCAAATTCAGGAATTTCTTCCACAAAGCCCAATTGTTCCTCTGGTTTTACTGACATTGCCTGTTGGGTGGTGTTTACATATGGAAAATGATAAATGATAAACCCAAATGGAGTTTTGTCACTTGCATCGTGTCCATTCTCTCAGTGTGGACGTCCTTTGTCCACATGTGTGCATTCAGTAGACAATGTTCTGCATTCGAGTATGCATATGTTTGTCTCTTTCTGGTGTCATGTGCATAGAGTCTGTCTTTGTGCATTTCTCATTTCTTGTTTTCCATCTCGGTGATAAGACTGCTGTCCACAGTCTCTGAAAATAGTTTGATTTCTTTGTTTCTCTTTTCCATTGTCCATTCATTTCTGTTTGGAAAAGTCCTTCTAGCTGTTGTTGCAGCTTGTGAAGTTCCATCAGGTCCATCCATGCCATTGTGGGTCTCAGGGTTTCTAGATCTTTTAGGCTTGGAGTTCTGGATCTTGTAGGTCTGGAAATCTCTCAATTTCTGGTTCTGATGATCACTCTGTTCTTTAAGAAGTCCCTTCTCTTGTGGAAGTCCCCTGGCTCCACTGGCCCTGCTGGCCTTCTTGAAGTCCTTCAGATGACCGGATCATCTTTCTCCAGGAGGGTACACATTTCAAACAAACATCTCGATGCTTATACCTGAAATGAGATCAAAAAGAAGAGGTTTCCCCCCCTTTCCCCCACAAGAATCTTTTCACATTCAAAACCAAAGCTACAGAAATGTAATCACAGAAAGTGGGTCTAAGGGTTTCTAGATCTTTTAAGCTTGGAGTTTTTAAATCTCTAGATTTCTCGTTCTGATGATCACTCTGTTCTTTAAGAAGTCCCTTCTCTCGTGG
>NW_015548494.1:0-169 GCF_001515605.1 Sinocyclocheilus anshuiensis
ATTTACCATGTAACTACACGGAACAAGGGAGGAACAAGCACCACCGTAATTTACATACCGCAAATGTTGTATTTACCATGTAACATTTACCCTGTAACTTCACGGAACAAGGGGGGAACAAGCACCACTTTAATTTACAGCCCGCAACTGTTATATTTACTATGTAACT
>NW_015548494.1:449-639 GCF_001515605.1 Sinocyclocheilus anshuiensis
CGTAAATGTTGTATTTACCCAGTAACTACACGGAACAAGGGAGGAACAAGCACCACTTTAATTTACAGCACGCAACTGTTTTATTTACCATGTAACTACACGGAACAAGCACCACTTTAATTTACAGCCCGCAACTGTTATATTCACCCTGTAACTTCACGGAACAAGGGGGGAACAAGCACCACTTTAA
>NW_015548495.1:0-924 GCF_001515605.1 Sinocyclocheilus anshuiensis
ATGTCCAGTTTTTCCCGTCTCAACTCATTATCTCTAATGCGTCACGCCCACGAGCCAATCGCGCTTTTCAAATTCTAAACATCCACGTGAGACACGCGACATGTAAACACCCACTTCGCCTCCACGTAAACAAACAAGTTCATCCCGGCTACTTTTTGTTTCTGGAAGAAGACGCCCTGAGAGAAATAACCCAGAATTTACCTAAGAAGAACAAGTACAAAACAACGCGATGCGTCGCGCAGCTAGATCCAGTGGAGAATATCACTCTGATGAGTAGCCTAAGATTACTTACATCTGTTGTTATTGTTAAACTTGTACACATTTTACTAGTTAGACTTTTCCCAAACTATAATTTGAAACATTTTTTAATTTCATTGTCTAAATGTCTCACAAAGCCAGGATGTGTTTAATGTTTTATAACATATAACATATAAAGATATAAAAGTAGCGTTAACACTATGAATGTTATTAGAGTCTATGAATGTTTGGCACAAAGGTGTGTTACTGTTCAAGTCTCAGTGTTCAGATCAGTATGTTCAATCATGTGTCCTTGACCTTCACGGTGTATATTTTTATTATACTGTATTGCAAATAAAATACAAATAATAATCAAAAACCCACATTATTTTACTCTCCTCACACTCTTTCTTGCCTACCTCAGTTTACGGGAGGTCTCAGGTGTGAATCACTAAATATTCATGGCCATTGTCACTCCCTCACATAAGGGCATTCAGGGCATTCTATGTTTTACAGATGTTAAATCAATATATTGTTTTCTGTGAACAAGTGAACAGGATAATTTTCACATCATTTTGTAGCAAAAACTCTAGTCCAGGGGTGCCCAAACTCTGTCCTGGAGGGCCGGTGTCCTGAAGAGTTTAGCTCCAACCTCAATTAAACACACCTGAACCAGCTAATCAAGTT
>NW_015548495.1:1513-1657 GCF_001515605.1 Sinocyclocheilus anshuiensis
CGAATTAGCGGCAGTTCGGCGTCAATTGCTTGAATGCAACAACAAAATACAACGTCAAACTCACTTTAGCCTATATTTAAAACATAGAACTTTCATTACCAAAACAAATAAAAATACACCATGCTATAGGGCAAGCTATGCCTA
>NW_015548496.1:0-182 GCF_001515605.1 Sinocyclocheilus anshuiensis
ATATGTTTGGCCGATTTTCTTTTTCTTTTTTCCCCCTTCATCTCATAAAAGTGAGTTTGAGTTAGGGCTGCACGATAAATCGCATGCGATATTTAACGCGCATCTTATCAGTGAAGCCGGTTCTGTAATCAGCGGTAAATCTCCATCACCTGCGGGCTTTCACATTGAGCAGCATTAACTAC
>NW_015548496.1:314-515 GCF_001515605.1 Sinocyclocheilus anshuiensis
GGGAGCTGATGGCCGATATGTTTGTCCGAATTTTTTTTATTTTTTTTTTTTTTTTTCCCTTCATCTCATAAAAGGGAGTTTGAGTAAATGTTTATTGCAGGGTATAAGATAGTAATAGCTAGTAGTGTAAATGATTATTGCACGGTACAAGATAAACTCAAAACAGTTCTGAAGCATGCTTTTTGTTTATGTTTGCTGACA
>NW_015548497.1:0-621 GCF_001515605.1 Sinocyclocheilus anshuiensis
GCAAATGCGCGCATTAAGACGGTTTCTGACACTTGCTCGTACAGCACCTGACTAAACTAGAGTTATTTTTCGCGCCTTGTGTTTAAACGTTCGAATACACATAGTTATCTGTCAAAATGCCTATCTCATCGTCAACACAGTCATTTGTGTCTTAAATGAACGCTAATAGTTAAAGATAAAGTTTCTCCATACTATGGAAGTCATGGGAGCACAGAAACTGTTTGGTAACCAGTATTGTTCCAAATATATACGTTTGCATTCAACAGCAGAAGGAAATTCATAAAGGTTTAGAACAACAACAAAATAACTTTAATTTTTGGGTGAACTATTCCTCCAAAGGAGCCTATATAGCTGCTGTTGCCATTTGTGTCAATAATGTAAATTAAACATTAGAAAGAAAATCACTCAGTCCTTGACCGAATCGCTTTTGTAAAATAATGTATATTGAATTTATACAGTGAAGACTATTCAGTCCATTTGCACATTTTCGTTATACAATATATTTATTATTCAGTGCTTTAAGTTTTTAAGTAGGCCGTTTTTTATGATCTTTATATTTCTTATTCAGTGCTTTACGTGTTTGTAGGTCAATTTATTTGTTCTATTGTAATTCATGACTGT
>NW_015548498.1:0-893 GCF_001515605.1 Sinocyclocheilus anshuiensis
AAAATTATTCAGCAAAATAAGATTTTCTTAACAAAGTGATAAAATTTTGTTGCAAAAATGAGTACACTCTCCTGAAAGTTACCAAAAAAAAATAAAAAGTGTATAGGTTTAAGGCTATTTTTGATCAACAGGTAAGTATATTGAACCAAAACTTTTCAAGACAAGTAATTTCCTGACAATTAAAAGTGTTATATAGCCCACTGAGTCATACTCAGACTTAATGCTGGCAGCAGTGGAACCACTTGGGAGAAAACTGCCAGGTGACTTATTTCTTAGCATAAAAGAGGACAGTGATACAAGAGGAATACCAAATTATTGTTTTAAGTGTGAAAATATAGCAGAAGTAGCACCGACATTCAAAAACTATGGACTTGGTAAACTCATTCAACCTCTTCCAGGGCCCATATTTACAAAATAGAGACTTCTGGGAATCCATACTCTCCAAAGTCAATCATTTCGGATCCAAAAGCATCCAAAATGTTCTGGTGTTGCTAGAGAAGGAGTACAGAGAGAAGTGCCTGTTTCCCACAGTGGCATTCAGTGGTAGTAAAGCTCTTCTATAGGGATGTATGAGTGCTGAAGGTGTGAGGGAGTTGTACTTTATCAACGCTGTCATGATAGCTTTTTCCAGGGCCCATATTTACAAAATAGAGACTTCTGGGAATCCATACTCAGGTCTCATGAGACCAATTCAATCATTTCGGATCTAACAGCATTCAAAATGTTCTGGTGTTGCTAGAGGAGGAGTACAGAGAGAAGTGCTTGGTACCCACAGTGACGTTCAGTGGTAGTAAAGCTTTTATATATATTTTATAATATTATATATATTATATATGTTTTATATTTAAACATCTTTTATATTTATTCAGAGGGGGTGTACTCATTTATGCTGT
>NW_015548499.1:0-129 GCF_001515605.1 Sinocyclocheilus anshuiensis
ACCCTATAATGATAAAAATCCACCCAGTGTTTTTTTTTTTTATCTTGTTAAATGTTTTTCCCTTTCTCAAATCGAGCCAATCTCAGATGCCTGTCTGTGTGACGTCACACAGACAGGCCCCTCCCACGA
>NW_015548499.1:438-1104 GCF_001515605.1 Sinocyclocheilus anshuiensis
CGTTGCAAATCGCCTTTCCTAATAATGTGCTAGTTAGCAAGTTCTGCGGCTAAATGTGGCTAAAGTTTACAGTCTCATGAGAGTGGCTTGTTGCCCCACTGAAGCTAGAGGCGGGGTGAACACAGCTCATTAACATTTAAAGGAACATGCACCGAAACAGCTCGCTGTGAACAGAGCTGTTTTTGACAGGGTAAAAATGGTGTTGTTTTACACTACAATTGAGAAGTTTTAACCAAAGTATGTTATAGACTTTTTATTAAGACCCTAAAGAATCATATAAACTTGTGGAAAATGGGCATCCTATGGCCCCTTTAAAAGGGGTCGTGTTTAGTCACTATTTAGTGATATTTTTTGACAATATTCACTCATCATGACAGTAAAATAGGGCATTCTAAGTCAATATACTGCAGTATTTCCTCTATTGGTAGCCAGTGCAAATTGATAAACAGAGTTGTGACGTGCATTCTTTTCGGCTTGTTAAAAATTAATCTTGCTGCCGCATTCTGGATTAATTGTAAAGGTTTGATAGAACTGGCTGGAAGACCTGCCAAGAGAACATTGCAATAGTCCAGCCTGGACAGAACAAGAGCTGAACAAGGAGTTGTGAAGCATGTTCTGAAAGAAAGGGCCTGATCTTCTTGATGTTGAATAAAGCAAATCTGCAGG
>NW_015548499.1:1151-3817 GCF_001515605.1 Sinocyclocheilus anshuiensis
GGCAGTTTTAGCAATGTGGTCTGAGAAAGTCAGCTGATCATCAATCATAACTCCAAGATTTCTGGCTGTTTTTGAAGGAGTTATGGTTGATGTGCTTAAATGGATGGTGAAATTGTGATGAAACGATGGGTTTGATGGAACCACAAGCAGTTCTGTCTTGGCCAGTGTTGGGCGAGTTACTCTGAAAATGTAATCAAATTACTGATTACTCCTTTTAAAGGTAATCACATTACTGTTCTGTTTACTTTATTTTAAAAGTAATTAGTAATTAGTTACATTACTAGTTACTTTATTTTTTTTCTCCATGAAAATGATTAAATCCCGGCATACACGCTCCCGATAAATATTTATTAAAGCATCAACATTCACAGAACACTTATATTTTTAACTAAAGCAAGTGGCTGCTGCGTGCATGGTTTGGCATGGGAGAATGCCAGCAAAGAGCGCTGCATTTATAATCTCTAAAAGACATCAAAGTTCATCATAAATCTCTGTTATAACACAATAAATATATGCATAATGAATCTTTCATAATGCCTACTACAATTCGTGTGCTATAATGAGAGGATTCGTGAGCACACAAATTTCAGCACTGCATTGCTCAACACGTGTTATAGCCTAAATAGAAACTGCATACGCTTGCACCTGTTAATCGTTTATATTTTATATTAGTTCATGTAGCTTTTGTGCAATAGATGAATAACAGTTTATTTGTTTTAGATATTTTATGTTTAGATATTTCTATTTTGCGGGAGTCCCGTGAATCATTTTATTCTCCCGCATCCCGCACACACACAAGTGTCTACCCGCCCGCACCAGCACTCGCCCATCTTGTCCTGCGCCGCACTCTGTTGCGTCGGGTCTCGCGGGAGCAGGTCTCTAATCTACTGACACTTGACCTGACAGTGCGTGTGCTACATCCTTTTTACAATCTCTAGATTATAAAACACTGCATTCTGTCAGCAATGTAACACGACAGTAATGTATAGAGACCTCGGCTTGTAACTATACTCTTTAATTACTATTTTGAAAATTACAACGCGTTAATTTACTCCGTTACTAAAACAGTAATCAAATTACAGTAACGTGTTACTAAGTAATGCGTTACTGCCCAACACTGGTCTTGGCAAGGTTGAGTTGAAGGTGATGGTCCTTCATCCAGCAAGAAATGTCTGTTAGACAAGCTGAGATGCGAGCAGCTATCATCAGTGATGATCCGACGATAGCTGCTCGCATCTCAGCTATCGTCGGATCATCAGGATGGAATGAGAGGTAGAGTTGAGTGTCATCAGCATAGCAGTGATATGAAAAGCCATGTTTCTGAATGACAGAACCTAGTGATGCCATGTAGACAGGGAAGAGAAGTGGTCCAAGAACTGAGCCCTGAGGCACCCCAGTAGTTAGGTGTTGTGACTTGGACACCTCACCTCTCCAAGATATCTTGAAATATCTATCTGAGAGATAAGACTCAAACCACTGGAGTGCGGTTCCTGAGATGCCCTTTGCCAAAAGGGTTGACAGGAGGATCTGGTGGTTAACCGTGTCAAAAGGCTTGGGCCCTAATAATAATCCTTTAGGGGATCAATAGGGCCCTGCACCTTAGTGGCTTGGGCCCTAAAAAGAAAAGAATTGGGAGGAAAAGAATGCAGCAGACTGAAAAGTGCTCTTCCATGGATATTCTTTTTATATCATGTCACCAATGTCCCCTCTAAGCTGCACGCGTGCGCAGCAGCGCACTTTTTACGTATAAGAAATAATATGCCGCGCGCAGGACACACATCTAGTCACATTTATTTGTATAGTGCTTTATACAACACTGGTTGTGCCAAAGCAGCTTTACAGTGTCAAACATGAAAATTGTTTGTCAATAGTGCAAGAAGACAACAACAAAGAGTCATTTTTCCAGCTAAAGTCAGTTCATTGAGGATTCAGGGATGTCATCATCCAGTTCAGCTCTCTTCCAATAGTGTCTGTGCAATCAGTCAAGCGTCCCCAACTAAGCAAGCCAAAGGTGACTGGCAAGGAACCAAAACTCCATCTGTGACAGAAATGGAGAAAAAACCTTGGGAGAAACCAGGCTCAGTCGGGGGGGCAGTTCTCCTCTGGCTAGACGAAACCAGCATGGCGTGGTTAAATTCCAGGCTGCAACACAAGTGCAGTGGGCTTGTCTGGTTCCCGTGGTCTTGTGCCGATGGTCGTTGAGGTGATGAGGTCTTTGCATGGGATCTGTCTCTGGGGCTCATCTAGTTGACATTAGTGCTGTGTTCAAAATATCGATACGACGATGTATCGTCACAGAGATTTGACGATACGAGTATCGATACAGCTGGCCCTGTATCGATATTGTGGCACGTGTGCAGCAGTGGACCGTGCTTAATTGGTTTAAAATTTTACAACGTTTAAAATTGAGTAGAAAAGTGCGAGGTTTCTAAAAAAGAATGAATAGAGCATATATAGGCTACAACAAGGTTTAATCTGGCCGCAGAGGAACACAACTGGGTTGCCTGATATAAAGAGACGTAATCCCCAAAACAGAGTTTTACACTTGCGGAGGTCTTTGCATGGGATCTGTCTCTGGGGCTCATCTAGTTGACATTAGTGCTGTGTTCAAAATATCGATACGACGATGTATCGTCACAGAGATTTGACGATACGAGTATCGATAC
>NW_015548499.1:4596-11012 GCF_001515605.1 Sinocyclocheilus anshuiensis
GTATCGTGGCCTCTGTATCGTGATACGTATCGTATCGTGACTTTGCTGGTGATACACAGCCCTAGTTGACATGGTCACCGCTGACTTTCAGGGCTGTAGAGGTCGTCTCTAGGTGCTGATCCACCATCTGGTCTGGATATGGACTGGATCTGTGTGGCTACGGTGACCATCTGATCTGGATACAGACTGGATCCGTATGGCTACGGTGACCTCAGAATAAGAATGAAAAAGACTAATATTAGCGTAGATGCCATTCTTCTTACGATGTAGCGAGTACATCGGGTGTTATGGGAAGTGTTCCTGGTTCCAGTTGACCTAATTAATGCAGCCTAACAATTCTTTAACAAATTTGAATTATAGAAATGTGATAGTTTATTATGTGTATGTCAGGTTAAAGAGATGGGTCTTTAAAGTTCTCATGAAATCAAAATTGACTTTATTTACTTCACTAGCGCACATTGCTAGTCTTGATGTGAACAATTAATCCGTGCAAGTTAATCCGCTGAAAAAAAATGGTTTGTCTTCGTAATCTTTAATCAAAATCTGAACATTTACTTCCGCTCTGGAATGGCAGTCCTTCTCTGATGGCTAATCTTTACTCAAAATCTGAACATTTACTTCCGCTCTGGAATGGCATTCCTTTCGCTGATGACATCAGTTTGACGGCTTGGGCAGAATATCCTTAAACACACCCCTCCAACCGTTAGATTGCTATGAGTGAGAGACAGAGAGGAGGAGCGCAAAAATAAAACCATGCCCTCTATTCAATATTCTGTTTCAGCTGGAAATACGTCACTAAACTGAAATAAAGCCGGCAGCAACTTCCGGTTCACGCAGACTTTAATCTAGATTTAAACTGACAGAGTGTGTCTTCCTCCTACACAGAGTTTGGGCGCTAAATAAGAAAAGGATCTAACGCCCGCAGTTGATTTTGCTATCAAATAGCACACCTAGGTTCCTAACTGATGACGAAGAATTAACAGAGCAGCCATCAAGTGTTAGACAGTATTTTAGGTTATTACATGCAGAAGTTTTTGGTCCAATAATTAAAACCTCTGTTTTTTCAGAATTTAGCAGTAAGAAATTACTAGTCATCCAGTTTTTTGTATCAACTATGCATTCCATTAGTTTTGTGAATTTGTATGTTTCGTCAGGCCGCAAAGAAATATAGAGCTGAGTATCATCAACGTAACAGTGAAAGCTATCACCATGTTTCTTGATGATATCTCCCAAGGGTAACATGTAAGTTGTGAAAAGCAACGGTCCTAGTACTGAGCCTTGTGACACTCCATACTGTACTTGTGATTGATTTGATATCTCACCATTCACTGCTACGAATTGATGATGGTCAGATAAGTTCGTTTTAACCATGAAGTTAGAACCATGACAATGCAATTCCACTAATGCCAACATAATTTTGTAGTCTACTCAAAAGAATGTTGTGGTCAATAATGTCAAACGCAGCGCTAAGATCCAGCAGCACTAATAGAGAAATACAACCACGATCAGATGATAAGAGCAGGTAATTTGTAACTCTGGTGAGAGCAATCTCAGTACTATGATTCAGTCTAAATCCTGACTGGAAATCCTCACAGATACCTTTTCTCTCTAAGGAACATAGCTGAGAGGATACTGCCTT
Organism: Sinocyclocheilus anshuiensis; assembly: GCF_001515605.1. NCBI lineage: Eukaryota > Metazoa > Chordata > Actinopteri > Cypriniformes > Cyprinidae > Sinocyclocheilus > Sinocyclocheilus anshuiensis. Next base: position 6,236 of record NW_015548499.1, read on the forward strand.
TTCTAGTTTTTTTGACAAAAGGGAGATTTGAGATCGGTCTGTAATTAACTCATTCTCTAGGATCAAGTTGTCGTTTTTTAATGAGAGGCTTAATAACAGCCAATTTAAAGGGTTTGGGGACATATCCTAACGAAATTGACAAATTAATAATATTCAGAAGAGGATCTATGACTTCTGGAAGCACCTCTTTTAGTAGCTTAGATGGAATAGGGTCTAACATACATGTTATAGGTTTTGATGATTTGACAACTTTATACATTTCTCCCTGTCCTATAGCAGAGAATGAGTGGAATTGTTCCTCAGGGGATCTATAGTGTATCTGATGCTGTGGCTGACGGCTGCATGGTTATAATTTTATCTCTTAATAGTAATGTAATGTATAATGTAATGTATGCATTTAGCAGACGCTTTTATCCAAAGCGACTTACAGTGCATTCAGGCTATACATTTTTTTTACCAGTATGTAAATAGTATGTAATAGTATCGATCTTGGAAGTAAAGAAGTTCATAAAGTCATTACTGTTGTGCTGTTGGGAAAAGTCTGCATCTGTTGATGCTTTATTTTTCATTAATTTAGCCACTGTATTGAATAAATGCCTGGGGTTGTGTTTGTTCTCTTCTAAGAGAGACGAAAAGTAAGTAGATCCAGCAGTTTTTAGAGCTTTTCTGTAAGTGGAATTACTTTCCCGCCATGCAATATGAAATACCTCGTTTTGTTTTCTTCCAGCTGTGCTCCATTCTCCGGGCTGCTCTCTTTAAGGCACGAGTGTGCTCGTTATACCACGGTGTTGGACTGTTTTACTTAATCTTCTTTAAGTGTAAAGAAGTTGGGAAAGCCATTTGATTGAATTGTAGTAAATGCTAAATAATTACAATGCTCGGGTAAACCGCTATAGAGTTGGTGTCGCTATAGAGTAGCCCTCTGCAATATGGCCAAAAAAATCATATCTCAGTATTTTTTGGCTGAATTGCGATATACGGTATATATTTTCTAAAAATTATTTGGATTAAAAATAGATATTTATTTACTTTTTTTTTCCCCAATGTTGTCCAATGAAACAATGTTTATAGGCAATGAAAACAAATATAGAGAAAGTAACCATGTTGGCTGTATTATGTGCAAAAAAAGGGGCTAAAATCACATTACATTCTGACATTGTAACATTACAATCTAAAAACAAAAACAATGCTATTTAAAGCATAAGTTAAATTCACTATACTAAAAATGAATAAAAACAAAAGCACAGATTAATTGCATTATATTTTTATTACCCCATTACAATAGTCACTTTACACTTTACTGCTATCATAAAATACACTTAGCCTACTTTTGGGTTTAAAATTCTATACATGGCACATTTATTGTCCGACTACATAAATATTTTACTAAATATTTTAGTAAAATGTATATTTTAGTCAGAATTATTGCACTCCTATTCTATTGCGCTCCGTCTGTTTGGTGCGCATGCGTGCGGCGGTGCTCATTCACTGAAGTCTGTGAAGTTTAGTGGAGAATCTCTTTCAGTAGGCTCATGCACTCCTGACAGCAAAATGGAAATATTTCCATGACTTTCTAACATTTACAGATGGAGAACATATCTGTGAGATGTAAGTTATACACTGAGGAAAACACCACATCTCAAACGCATTAAACAGCGCGAGTATCCTATCTGTCAGCAGCACATGAGTCTGCCAGAGCATCTGATGGGGCAAATCGCTTTAAACTACACGCGTTAACTTCATCTTACCAGATATTTTAAAGCCCTTAATATAAGCATGTCTCATGTTTAGGACAAATTGGATTATGCTCTTTCCCTGCAGCAGCTCACTCTGCGTCCTCTGCTATTATTCAGATGCACGCATATCAAACTACTGTATATCGATGTAGGCAGTATTGCCTCATAACATATCGTTTATAAAAATATATCGTACAAACTCGATATACCGCCCAGCCCTACAGAATGCAGTTAAAAGGTTTCATAGACAGAATGATGTTCGCCAAATGAGTCACTGTAGAAATCGGATACTTTAATGGTTGCGGATGAAATAGCTCAATACCAGAGCCAACGCAAACATAATGACATGTGAAATAAAACATCATCATGCTTTAAAGAAGAGTGGCAAGATTAAGTGTAGGGGTGCTCCGATTGATCGGCTACCGATCGTTATCGGCCGATAATGGCTTTGGGAAGTTTGATCGTGGTCTCTATAAAGGCCAATCTCATAAACCGATCTCAAGCCTGCCGTCAAAGGTTCTGCATGACCTCCGTGAAGTTGGCACACCATAAAAAGAAATAATCATCAAAACTGTGCCATTCGTTTGTGCTGATTTGTGCCTTAAAAACAAACGTTTGTGCTGGTTTGGTGTTTGAGATATTGAACAATATTTTTTTGACCGTGTGACGTTACTTTCCACCCCATGTTGCCCAAATCACTCCAAATCGGCGCAGTTCGTTTGTGCTGGGTTTGTGCCGTTAAAACAAACACTGTATCTATTTCCCTTCCTTAGATATAGCTCTAACCAAAATAGTTTCGGGAGCTGTGACATCACTCTCCACCCCAGTTCGTCTAAATCGCACAAAACTGGTGTCATTCATTTGTGCTCGATTTGTGCAGATTTGTGCCATTTAAAATGAACATCGTATATATTTCCCCTTCTCAGAAATAACAAAAATAATTCGGGGCAGTGACGTCACTCTCCACCCCATGCCGTCCAAATCTCTGTAAACCGGTGCCATTCATTTGGGCTTGATTTGTGCCATTAAAAGAAACCCTGTAACTATGACCGCTTCTTAAATATAACGAAAACTAAAAATTGTATGAACAGTGACGTCACTCTCCACCCCATGCAATCTAAATCGTTCCAAAACGGTGCCATTCATTTGTGCTCGATTTGTGCCGGTTTGTGCTGTTCAAAATTTACATTGTATCTATTTCCCGTCCTCAGAAATAGCAAATACAAAGCGGGTCAGTGACGTCACTCTCCACCCCATGCTGTCCAATTCCTTCTAAACCAGTGCCGTTCGTTTTGTGCTCTATTTGTGCCGGTTTGTGCCGTTAAAAGAAACCCTGTAACTATGACCGCTTCTTAAATATAACGTTCACTCTCCACCCCATTTAGCGCGGCTGCAGACTTAATGAATGAATGAATGAATGAATGAGGCATTTATATAGCGCTTTATTGTGTATTGCTGTACACCCAAAGCACTTTACAATCATATGAGGGGGTCTCTCCTCAACCACCACCAGTGTGCAGCATCCACCTGGATGATGCGACGGCAGCCACAGTACAACGGTGCCAGTGCGCTCACCACACACCAGCTATCGGTGGAGAGGAGAGAGAGATAGAGCCAATTCAGTGGATGGGGATTATTAGGAGACCATGATTGACAAGGGCCAGTGGAGGGAATTTGGCCGGGACACCGGTGTTACACCCCTACTCTTTTACGAGAAGTGCCATGGGATTTTTAATGACCACAGAGAGTCAGGACCTCGGTTTAACGTCTCATCCGAAGGACGGTGCCTTTTTTTTTTTTTTTTGCAGTATAGTGTCCCCGTCACTATACTGGGGCATTAGGACCCACACAGACCACAGGGTGAGCACCCCCTGCTGGTCTCACTAACACCTCTTCCAGCAGCAACCTAGTTTTCCCAGGAGGTCTCCCATCCAGGTACTGACCAGGCTCAACCCTGCTTAGCTTCAGTGGGCAACCAGTCTTGGGCTAAAAGGTGGTACAATAGATACAATGTAAATTTTATCGGCACAAATCAAGCACAAACGAATGGCACCATTTTGGAACGATTTAGATTGCATGGGGTGGAGAGTGACGTCACTGTTCGTAAAAATGTTTTGTTTTCATTATATTTAAGAAGCGGTTATAGTTACAGGGTTTCTTTTAACGGCACAAATTGAGCCCAAACGAACGGCACCGGTTTAGAGAGATTTGGACGGCATGGGGTGGAGAGTGATGTCACTTCCCCGAATTATTTTTATTTCTAAGAAGGGGAAACATATACAATGTTCTTTTTAAGGGCACAAATCAGCACAAACGAATGACACCAGTTTTGTGCGATTTAGACGAACTGGGGTGGAGAGGGACGTCACAGCTCCCGAAACGAAAACATTTTGGTCATATCCAAGGAAGGAAAATAGATACAGTGTTTGTTTTAACGGCACAAACCCAGCACAAACGAACTGCGCCGATTTGGGCAACATGGGGGGGAAAGTGACATCACACAGTCAAAAAAATATTGTTTAATATCTCAAACACCATACCAGCACAAACATTAGTTTTTGTGGCACAAATCAGCACAAACGTATCACAAACGAATGGCATAGTTTTGGTGATTATTTCTTTTTATGGGGTGCCAACTTCATGGAGGTTTCAGCATTACATGCAGTGGCACCGTCTCAATGTGATGTTTTATTAACAAAGTTTGGGAGGAGCACGTTCAGATAATTAACCCGGCCAATTCATCATCAGCAATTACACCATCTATCCTATCAGCTTGAGAGAGAACTTCTATAAATAGCCCAAGCCATCTTACCTTCATTCTCTCTACAGTATTTCAGCATTCGGTTCGCTCCTTTTGCCTTTTTATCACAGACCCAATTTTTCCCCGTCCAATGATGAGACCGATACTGGGGATTTTTCAGATCCTTCGCCGCAATTTGCCGGCCCCACAATCACTCCTTCTCCGCCAGACATGGCCGCCGAGCACCAGGCTTCATCGCTGCCCCCGCTCTTCTCGACCAGCCACACGCTCTCCATGACAC
>NW_015548499.1:11556-20439 GCF_001515605.1 Sinocyclocheilus anshuiensis
GGGAGGAGCACGTTCAGATAATTAACCCGGCCAATTCAGCATCAGCAATTACACCGTCTATCCTATCAGCTCGAGAGAGAACTTCTATAAATAGCCCAAGCCATCTTTCCTTCATTCTCTCTACAGTACTTCAGCATTCGGTTTGCTCCTTTTGCCTTTTTATCACAGACCCAATTTTTCCCCGTCCAATGATGAGACCGATACTGGGGATTTTTCAGATCCTTCGCCGCAATTTGCCGGCCCCACAATCACTCCTTCTCCGCCAGACATGGCCGCCGAGCACCAGGCTTCATCGCTGCCACCGCTCTTCTCGACCAGCCACACGCTCTCCATGACACCATGGATAGTGATACGAGGATAGTGTGGATGGAAGGCCAAAACGAGAGAAAAAGATGTTTTCAACGGAAACGTATTAATGTGGACAAGGCTTGAGGAATTGCCAAATCTAGCAACAAATCGCTAAGTCGGTAACACTGCAGGCTTCCCAGGCATTTCAGCTTGTCCACCAAATGTCACTAACTCTTCCACTTTCCTGCGGCCTACAGCTACAGCAGCCGAAGCAAGCGTGAAGCTGCTTCCGCTTGCAACACAGGCCCTCACATCTCAGTCTTTCCCTCCTGTTACTTCTAACCCCCTTTTTCCTTTCAGTGGCCTCCAGCTCCCATAGCAAAACAACAATTTTCAACATGTTATCAGAGGCTATCTGCTGGATTCTCTCCCATAATTACGCAATCCCTTACCTCATCCACCTTTTAGACGATTTTTTGATCATCTCGCCTCCCGGCTCCATCCCAGCCATGCATCTAGAGTTATATAGAGTTATATCGAGTTATATCCTCTAGTCCCCTGTGGGGGAAAGAATGGTCCACCACCAGCATCGTAGCGCATTGCGATAACGAAGCGGCCGTGCATTGCATCAATAAAGGCCAGTCCCATTCCCCTGCATTAATGCCTTTTCTAAGAAGTCTCATTTGGACTTCAGTTTGCGACCAATCATTTTTAATGCAATCCTGGACCCAAAAATCAAATAGCTGACACTCTCTACCATTCTGCTTTCCAGGAATTCAGGCTGCTGGCACCGATATTCCCGTAAGCTACCCGCAAAACCCGTCTAGATGCCTCCCTCAGTTCTATTCTCCAGGCCGTCTCCAGGACCCTCCAATCCTACTTAACCGCTTGGAATGGTTTTTAAAATTTTCACCACGCTTACAAACCAGCCTTTCCCCGATTTTTCCCTGCTCACCATCACCTCATCTCCCATCTCAACGCCAACAAAAAACTCCAAGCCAGCTCCATCAAAGGCTACCTAAGCGAAATTCAATTTTTCCACAAGCTCATGTTCGGCTCACCCTCCCCAGAAATAGCCAGCTCACAGACATGCATGCTCATCAAAGGCATCCAAAGAGCCCAACCTACCCGCCCAGACGCTAGACAGCCAATAACTCTATCCACCCTCCGCAGAGGCTACCACTCCATTCACAACACCCGCACGCTCGACGCCATGCTCATATTGGCCTTCTTCGGTTTCCTCAGATGCTCGGAACTCACCATCACATCCTGCTTCAATCCAAAAAATCCACCCAACCTTTTCAGACCTATCAGTGCCAGATACCGAATCAATCTCTTATTCATTAAGCAAGCAAGCCAGACCAACTGAAAAGAGGCCACTTCATTATATCTTCAATCTCTAGTCACCAATCCAACCATACCAAACCCTCCTAGCCTACCTGCATTAAAGAAGCCCGCAGGCTAAACTCCCGTCTGACTCGCTTTTGTTGACGACTCTAATCACCCTGCCACATGTTCTGATTCCAAAAACAACTCAAGTCCATTCTACTGCTATCCGGCATCCCAGCAGATCATTACTCCAGCCAGTCCTTCCGCATAGGCGCAGCTACCACAGCTGCCCAAAAAGGCCTCTCCCAGCCTCAGATCCAGGCACTCGGCCGCTGGACATCAGAGGCCTTCAAGACCTACATCCAGTCAGACCACTTCCATATCAAAGAAGCTCACCGAACCCTCATCAGCTGAGTCCTTTAACATCAGCTCATTTCCACAGCAGCAGTGCCCGCTTCCGCACAAGCCACATTCTCTTTTCAGATGCCACAGCAGTGCCAGCTTCCACAGAAGCCACATTCTTTTTTTAGATACCGCAGCAGTACCCGCTTCCGCAGAAGCCACATTCTCTTTTTTGTTTGTTTGTTTGTTTTTTGGCAAAATTTAAAACATAATACAAAAAAGTCCACAAAGACTAATTCATACCCATTTCAAAACTCTCGAGGATAAAATACACAAAAAAGCCTTCGGCTTATTTCGATTGAGGTCCTCGGTATTTAAAAAAAAATGGATGAACAAATCATAAATGGAGTGCTAGCCACATCAAGTTCAGAAACTCACCACACAAACATCAAAACAACAATGATAAAACAACCATTTTTTAACTTCCCTTTTAAAAGTACTATCAACTTAATTTTTAATCCAACGCAATTTATTCCAAGCAGCAGAGCTAGTATATAAAAAATATTTTTTTTCCCATTTCACTCTTAAACCTACAAGGATATATTAAACACCATCACCAATTTAAAAAAAATTATCCCTTTTTCGACTTTTAAAAAACTAATTTTCCTATAATGTTCATCTCACAAATGCATCAGTGAATGTACTTTCAAAATAACCCTACACAGCTTATTTTGAGCAGTCTGCAATTTATTTTTTCATTTCTTTGAAATACCAATATGCCAAAAAACTGCAGCATAATCAAAGTGTGACTGCAGTAATGCACCAGCCAACATTTTTAAAGTTTCAGTATCTAAGAAAGCCACCTGTCTTGCTAAAAATGTGATTCGATTACAAATTTTTGAATGAGCTAAAACAGTAATCTTTTCTCCTGTCAAATTACTGTCCAAAACACAACCCAAATGTTTTACTTCTCGTTTAGGTGTAATAATTTAACCTCCAACCTTAACTCTAATCTACAGCATTTTTTCAATTTAGCAGCCGAGCCAAATAATATAACTTCAGTTTTCCCCAAATGTAAAGACAGTTTATTATGGCAAAACCATTTGGATCTCTCTACTTAATTCATTTTCAATATTTTCCTTCCTCTCATGAGACACAATTATTGCTGCATCGTCTGCATATAATAAAAGCTTATTTGAACAGGCCATTTTTACATAATTAATATATACACTCCTTTGCAGAACCCCATATGAAATGGGCAAACAATCCGAAAACACCCCATTTAAATCTACTATTTGACACCTATTTTCAAGGTAAGACATAATCCATTTACAGACTGTATTACTAAAACCCATTGCTTTAACTTTTAAAAGCAGAATACTGTGATTGACTGTATCAAATGCTTTTTGCAGATCTAACAGTACCATCCCACTTAACTTCCCTTTATCCATTTCTTTCCTTATATAATCCATTAAATATAAAATTGTAGTCTCAGTGGAGTGTTTCCTCCTAAAACCAGATTGAAACTCATACAATATTTTATATTTAAAAAGATAATCTTCAATCTGCTCAAAAATAATATTTTCCATCACTTTTGATAATGCACTCAAAATTGACACCAGCCTATAATTATTACTCAAACCTACTACCTTTTCGTAAAAAGGGGAATAACTCTTGCTTGCTTTAACTCATCAGGAACCTTACCTTGACAAATTGAACGATTTATAATATGGGTGTATTGGAGTAATAAAGTTGGCTGAATCCTTAAGAAACTTCACTGGAATATTATCTAACCCTGTTGCTTTACTACTTTTAAGATTCATAAATTTCTTAAAAACGTTACTCTCCTTTACTTTAGTAAACAAAAAACCTCCCGGCATAATATGCATTTAGCATAATACTCCTTAACTAATTTATCATTAAATATACCAATTTGTGCTGGAAGCTCATTTACCAATTTTACTGCAACCGTAGTAAAAAATCTATTAAAAATGATTTGCTACCTTTCTCTGATCAGATATCAATCTTCCATCTACATTAAGGCTAATTTTAGAACATTTTATCTTGGTCTTTTCCAGATACCCTAAGTCATTTAATACTCTTCATAATTTTTAAGAATCCTGCTTCATTTCACTAATCTTATCCTTAACCTGTTAACCTGCTCCCCCCATTTTGGGACTCACAGCTGAAAATGACCTACCAAACTTAAAATGGTAACAATTCCTGACAACAGTGTGCTACACCCGCAATTTAGGTATCTTTGGAAACAAGAGTTGATAATGCTCAAAAAGATAAAAAGTTATAGACACTGAAGTGCCTTGAAAAAAATTGTACCACACTGAATGTTTATTTATTTATTTCATATACAAATACATGCTTAAGCAATCCAGGAAGGCAATGGGTTGAAAGTCAGATGTCTCATGAGTTTATATTTCAAAATTGAAGAAGATACAATGAAAAATGAGATTCCTGCAGCCATTTTTCTGAGACTGTCTTGTCCCCCCACCCCCTGTTTGAGAAAAAATAGCCACCAAATGTAACCCTTACAAATGTAAGGGTTCTACAAACTATTTTAGTCATTATACATACCACTGCATACTTTTTCAATTATAAAATAATAGACTGAATCTTAGACATCGTATAAGTGATTTATTTGAGCACTAGAAAAGTACAATAAGAATAATTTGAGTAATAAAAAGAAAAAAAGAAGAGAGAGAAAAAAAGAATTAGCTTTGTATGTCAAGTACATACTCTGATTGCCAGACATACAGCATTCACACTGATTGCTGGTCATACAGTCAGTAATCACATGCTGATGGCCGGTCATACAGATGGTAATCATACAGATGGCCGGCCATCTAGTCAATAGTCACACTCTTATGGGCGATCATATAGACAGCATTCACACTGATAGCTGGTCATTCAGTCAGTAATCACACGCTGATGTGCCGTCATACAGATGGCAATCATACAGATACAGCCACATTTCCCAGAAAACACACACACACATATATGAAAAATGTTGAATAGGGAAAAAAAAAGAATTATTTGTGCAAAAAGCCGATCGCTAAGTTACGCCCCCATCAGATGACAGGTGCATCAGAATTCAAATAAACAAGATTCTGCGTATCTTTGACTTTTTTGTTTTAGTGGATCTCATGGTCTCATTCTGTTTGTGACATTGTATGCTACAAAAACATGATGTTTTTTACTACCAAGTTTTTTGAGCGCAAGTTATTCCATAATGGATACTAACAATAACTGTCCCCGAAGAAATGAGACGTAAACAAAGGAATAACCATCCATATTACAACGTTATTGTTTCGTTGGACTAAAAGTGCTCTATGGGATGTTGTTCAGTGGACCCTTACCTTTCTAACTAAACCGGGATTTACAGCAGTGGATGCGTTTGTGACTCGTTATTACGATGAATCTGGTACGTACTGCGTTTTGATTATGCATGTTTTGATGTGTCATTGACACTTGCAAACAAAGAGCGTTCAGTGCACCGGCGTCCAGGTGCGGGTTAACAGTTTAAAAAAAGTTTTTTTAGCCTCTATTACCTTATTTCTTACCTCATTCCTTTTACGTTTAAATATCTCAAAATTATCATTATTTCTATCCCTTTTAAAAACCTTAAAACTATCATTACGCTCCTTAATTGCCTTTAAAATACTATCCTTCATCCAAGGTTCAGTCCTTTGCTTAATTCTTATTTCTTTATAAGGTGCAAGCTTACTCAAAACTTCTAAAAAATTAATCTTAAACCCTATCCCAGCCCATATCCACCTCATCACACTGCAAAACCTCAGTCCAGTCAACCTTACTAAGTTCTTCTATAAAAACTTGTGGACTGTAGTTTTTGAGAGATCTTAATTTTACTGTATTATGTTGCCTTATAGCCTCTCTCCTAGATTTCCTAATTACATGTACTATACAAAGATCACTAATACCAACATCCAAAACACCACTTCTACAAACCTTAGAATTATCTGATACCATTACAATGAAAATGACCGTTTTAGTTTTAGACATAATTCTAGTAGGATCCACAATAATCTGTTTCAAAGCATATGATTCACAAAATAAATTAAAATATTTATAAATTGAAGTATCATGTTTTTGCATATTCATATTTAAGTCACCCATAATTATTATCTCTTGCCCAATATTGAAATTAGAAGCACTTAAAATCTCATCAAGTCTCTCATAAAAGTCATTCTGATCAGGTGGGTGCTAGCAATTATCCACTAAAATCGGTTTACTCTTAGGTAAAAAAATATCCAGCCAAACAGCTTCAATAGCGGCACTGTCCAAGTCTTTTCACTCCTTAAACACAACATCTGATCTAATATATGCACATACTCCACCTCCTTTACGATTCCTATCGCTTCTTAACAAACAGTAATTTGCTATATGTATCTCTGCGTCCAATATTGAGTCATCCAACCATGTTTCACTGCAACCAAACAGAGATACATTGGATTCCTGACATAAATTCACCGCAATTCACTTATCTTTGGAAGCAGACTCCCAACATTGAGATGAACCATGTGCAATCCCTTCAAAGTACCGATGTCCCTCATTTCGTTGATCTCCGAAGTCGTTTGATCCCATGAAAGCTGCGCATCTTCCTCAACAGACCCAGCTCTGGGCCTCGGTGTCCTCGAAGTCCTGCCACCTTCCTCAGATGTAGAAAACATATCCACCACACCACTCTGCATTCGAATTACATCTCTTGTTTCAAAACAAGGAAGCAAATCTCTCCAACAATCCGTGATAGAACTCCCCGGATAGAATTCCACGGCAATTTCCGAATTCCGACATTGCTCGACAGTCGAAACTCGGGGTCTCATATCAGAATCGCCTGAAATAATACCTTCAAAATCCCTCGAAACAGGCCCAGGACATTGATGAATATCTCCTGACAAAAGGAGACACATCATTATAATCACCCAGTCACTTACACTGCAAAAAATGCTTTTCTAGCTTAGATCTTTTGTCTTGTTTCCAGCCAAAATATCTAAAAATCTTAAATCAAGAAGGATTTTCTAGACAAGTAAAAATTATTGTCTTGTTTTCAGAAAAAACAAGTCGAATTCAAGTGAGTTTTTGCTTGAAACAAGCAAAATAATCTGCCAATGGGGTAAGAAAAATAATCTTGTTTTCTGTTTGAAACAAGATTATTTTTCTTACCCCATTGGCAGATTATTTTGCTTGTTTCAAGCAAAAACTCACTTGAATTCGACTTGTTTTTTCTGAAAACAAGACAATAATTTTTACTTGTCTAGAAAATCCTTCTTGATTTAAGAATTTTTAGATATTTTGGCTGGAAACAAGACAAAAGATCTAAGCTAGAAAAGCATTTTTTGCAGTGTAGATGCCTTCTCATTGTTCCGCTGCGTCGTTGTTTCCTTGAACAGTTAATCCACAGACGGTAAATCAGCGAAAAAACAACTCTTCCTAAAACCGAGATGTTTACATTCACATTGTGTTTGTTTTTCTTCTCTCCCAGTATTAAAAGAAAATTTGTCCACTTCTTTCAAAAGATTAAAAAGAGTATACAATAGTGAGAAACTGAACAGCGATATTAACACTCCACACCTGCATGCCGCCATCTTTAATGCATCAATTTAAGAATTGATGTAATCTTCAGATGCCACAGCAGTGCCCGCTTCAGCAGAAGCCACATTCTCTTTTCAGATGCCACAGCAGTGCCTGCTTCCGCAGATGCCACATTCTCTCTTCAGATGCCACAGCGGTACCCAGGAGCCAAAGTTTCTTTCCAGATATCACAGAACTGCCTGCTCCCGCAGGAGCCTCTATCTTTATTTCCCACTGCCGCAGCAGTGCCCGCTCCCGCAGGAGCCTGTATCTCTACTTCCGTAGAAGCCACATTCTCTTTTCAGATGCCGCAGCAGTGCCCGCTTCTGCAGAAGCCACATTCTCTTTTCAGATGCTGCAGCAATGCCCGCTTCTGAAGAAGCCACATTCTCTTTTCAGATGCCCAGCAGTGCCGGCTTCTGCAGAAGCCACATTCTCTTTCCAGATACCACCGCAATGGTTCTGATCCAAGCGACGTCCAGCACCCCACCAACCTTAAGCTCTGCAAGTTTTGGGGGGGTTATCAACGCCCCACTCTGGCTGCTGTCCGGGTTCGGGAAGAATTACCAAGCTCGGAGCCCTCTCCCAGGACAGCAAGTTCAAGTTCAAGTTCAAGTTCATTTTATTAGCACATTTACAGCAGCCGCTAGGCTGACCAAAGTGCTTTACAGAAGAGAAATATATAAAAACATACACAGAGAACAGAAGAGTCAAGTGAAGGCTTCTTAAGTAGGGGAGTGACTGTAGCCACTTTAAGACTGACAGGGACAGCGCCAGTTTGGAGACACTTATTGATAAGAGACACCAAACCAGGTCCAATTGAATCAATGATTAATTTTAAGAATCTCGGGTGAATAATATCGTTAGAACAAAATGAGGGTTTGAGCTTGTCAATCACCTCCTTCAATGCCTGGAAATTGATAGGTTTGAAGCAGCAGACGGCAAGCCAAGCGCACAGGCGCCATCTTTTTCAATAGCAAGCCAAATACGCATACCATTCTTCCTGCTTTATTATCACTTTATTATCTGTAAGGCGAACTCATGAAATTGTTTTATTAACAAAGTTCGGGAGGAGCACGTTCAGATAATTAACCTGGCCAATTCATCATCAGCAATTACACCATCTATCCTATCAGCTCGAGAGAGAACTTCTATAAATAGCCCAAGCCATATTACTTTCATTCTCTCTACAGTATTCCAGCATCCCTCCACCACCCCGACACCTCACCATCGGCCCGTTCCTACACCAGCACGGGGGGGAGCACTCGGGGAGAGCTCAGACCCCTCTCCCCGGACAGGGGGAGTACCCCGGATTCGGGG
>NW_015548499.1:21811-39164 GCF_001515605.1 Sinocyclocheilus anshuiensis
TATTCTGTGTTACTTCTGAAGCCATACGATAGCTTAATGTGAGCTACATATGAATATTTAAGTCCTTACATTAACGTTCACCCAAACTCTTTTCTCCGCTGTGGCTGTCAGTCATTCGTTCGGCCTTTAAACCCTGGTCACGTTCGGTTACATCAGTCAGCTCGGTAAAGCTCTCTCCAAGATCATTCTGTGTTCCCATTATAATTGATTTGTAAATACATGTCTATGATTTTGCAAAAAGGACTTTATCTTCTTGCCGGAGTTTAATGTTGTTTTGTAGGAATTGTCACTTGCACAATCGAGGCAGTGTTGTATCATCACTAAAGTTTCCAATTTTCATTTCTTTTTAATTCTTGCCAGTGTGTAAACCATTCAGCACTTGCGCACACTCTCCTAGAGGCGGTGCGCTCATGCACACTCATAGCGCGCACACATAACACCAGGTTCACACATACTCTTGCTTATATTTATTGCGTTTAAACACGTCTATGAAAGATTGTATTACTTTACTGCGTAAAAACAGAATCACAATGCACAACAGAATCAAAATGGATAAATGTTGTGTTTGTGGTAAACAGCCGTGGATCAGTGGCGGACTCGATCCTGTGTGAAAGCAGAATATGAGTCCGTGCTGCTTCTGCACCGCTTACGTACCGCACATGGATACGCACTGAAAACGGAGTATATGTGAACCTGGCGTAAGGCCGCCTCACATACAGTTCACAAAATCAGACTTGTGCTGTGTGTAAGCTATTGTGCAACAATTGCCCCATTATAAAAACAAAAATGCACTGCATGATCAAACATTTAGATGAGATAATTATATATTTTTTAAAAATGTAAAAAAAAAAAAAAAAAACCTCCCCTCCACCCCTCAAATAAAAAAATCTCCCCCACAAGAGTCACCTAAGGGGAATTTCCCCCATTTTCAAAAATGAAATTCAGGCCCTGAATTTGTCTGTTTTTGTTTTTGTTTTTATAAACTTTTTTTTTTTTAATTTACCGCTTAGGCAATAACGTTGACAATAACGTATATCTTCAACATACATCGTCTATGACCAAAAATGTAAGTTGTTCAGTGGACTTTTAAAATTTGCTTTGCTTGAGAAAATAAAAATATACAGTGAAGTGTTTTTTTTCTTTTGATTTAGTCGAGTTGGTTTTGCATCAAACACAATGTAAATAATTGTCGGCAATCGAGATCTGGCAGCAACAGCGCATTTTTCCGCTTGGTCGAGTGCTTTGCAAACAGCTTACCTCGCACATTAGATCTGCCGCAGACCAGCAAATCACTGAGAACGCACTATAATCCTGACGAGTCATAGCAACAGAGCGGAGGCGAGAAAGCTGCGGAGAATCCGCTCGCCCGGAAGCAACCATAACTGACGTAGATTTACAGAAAATTACTGCCGTTTGGCAAAAAAATAATTTTACGTACTTATTCCTAACTCTTTAGGCGTTAAGTTACATTTCAAATGACAAGGGATCAACTTATAATCATGTTTATATGAATTATCCCGTGAACTTTTTCTCTCAATTGGCCTGGGTATGCGGACCATTCGCAGCTTATATGGACGGAACGCCACTGCCGCCCAAAGTTTTGCTCAGCAAGAAAAAAATTAGAGGGAACATTACATGTCACATTAATATACCAAGAATTATGTTGTTCTCTTAATGCCTGAAAATAGAACATGAAGGGAAATTTATTGAGTGAGTGAAGTGACGTGTGGCCGAGTATGGTGACCCATATTCAGAATTTGTGCTCTGCATTTAACCCATCCAAGTGCCCACACACACATACAGTGAACACACACCCGGAGCAGTGGGCAGCCAACAGTTGGGGGTTCGGTGCCTTGCTCAAGGGTCTCACCTCAGTCGTGGTATTGAAGGTGGAAGAGAGTGCTGATTATTCACTCCCCCCACCGACAATTCCTGCCAGACCTGAGACTTGAACCCACAACCTTTGGGTTACAAGTCCGACTCTGTAACCATTAGGCCACAACTGCCCTAATCTGCAGTATAACTCATTAGAGCTCATTCGGTCAAACTGACGCATAGGCATAACTAATGCATAAGGAACCCCTGCTCTATCCGACCACACTTGATATGCATTGGAATGAAGATGTAAATGCAGTCCAGCTAAAATACAAGCACACAAGTCATATGCAGTCCATATGACTTGTATGTGGAATACTATCCACATACAAGTCATATGTTTATGGTAGGGGTAAAAGGGGCCAGTTTTGTTTAGCTCATTACTGTATTATTGTCCATATCATCCAGTTTTGTTATAGCATGTATGAAGAATGTAATGAGTAATAATTTGTTACAGAGGAAAAGACGTCCAAGTGTACTGCTGTAGCCCTGGAGAGTTTGATTCATAGTAGTGAATTGGTTGTAATGTTTCCTGAGGTCCTGCTGTTTCTCCGTGTAAGGTGTGTGTTCATTGTTTTATTTGTTTAGGGATTACATGGACAGACTTTTAGATGAGACAGAAAGCACTGCTTCCAGTCGAGCAACCACACCACTTCCTGCCGCCTCTAGCAGCAGCACCAGCCAATCTGAGCGAGAGGAGACTACCAGTCACAACGGTAAAGTACATAGTGTTGTTTTTTTTTTTTTTTTACAATTAGATTAAATTGCTTTGGTGCATATTTCAGGATACTTTGTTGAAATCAGGTTGAATTCATGTTGTATGTGGTGTGTTTGAACCATTTGTTACAGCTATGTAGTATAGTGTATCTCTCCGGTTCCCAATTTAGGACTCACCAGTCACAGCTCCAGTGCAGATCCCACACAGATGTTGAGCAGTGTGAGCGAGGTGAAGATTGAACCTGTCCAGGCGAATGGAGCGTCTATACACAGTCTACTAACAGATCATCCAGACTCCAACGGCTATAAGCTTACAGACACCCACAACACAGACAGAAACGTCTCGGTGGAGCACCAACAGGACTGCCAGGGTCTCGACAGGCCAACAAAAAAGTGCCGGACGGAATCAGACTCACTGGACCAGGTTGAGATAGACCCTTCCAGGGTAAAAGAAGACTGAACAAGACCAAAAGTCAGGCCAAAATAAAAAAAACAGGGCGATGGGACAGCGCTGTGACACCTCTCACCTCATCCACCCTAAATCCAAAGCTAAGCTGCTCCAAAAATACCACCCACTACAGCTGATTAATGCGCCTTTTTCATAAAACCATTTTACAGAGAAATGTATATTCTATATGTAATGGAATTGGTCTGCTATTTTTTTAACAAAATATTTATATTTTTTATTGAGACATTTTGGGAATGGGTGGAAATGCTGTTTAAGCCATTATACATAATTGATGAGGATAAATGTTGGTGAGTGTGAATTTCCAGGAACATCAAGTTGTGTTTTGATTTATATTATATACTAATGGTTCAGTGCCCAGCTTGTTTGTGTTGGAGGCATATTGCAAGCTCCTGACAGATGTAGTGAAAATAAATAATCCAATGAAATCACCCCTCCAAAGCTTTGTTTTTGTAAAGTGTCCAGAAATTGGTTTGCTAGCTGTATGTTTCTATTAACTGAGTGAATCTCATAGCAGAAATGTCCAGGTCATATTGCACCTTATTTATTTATTTTTTATTTGTTTTTTTTTTGTGTAAAGAAAATGAAGCCTGTTTTTGGGAGCATTATTTAGCTTTATACTGTAAGGTATGTTATATTTTACATTTGAGGTGTTTTTTGGTTATTCTCATGATTCTCATTCTGTTCTCATAGATTACTGTAATACATTAATATCACCCAGTATGGACACAATAGTTGATTTAAAATTACAACTGCAATAAATAAAGACACAGACAACTTAAAAAAAAGTTATGTAGAAATACTTTAATATGTAATATATATTTTCATATTACTGTAATAAGATTATGGAGGGAAATGTGCTTAGTGCCACAAAAATATTATGATCCTAGGACAGGCTTTATTTACTTCAAGCAAAATATAATTTATTTCATTTGAAATAATCACAGTTCCTGTGAGCTTTTCTCATTGTTTATGATGGTAAAAGATGCTTGTGTCATGTGATTTGTAAGGTTCATACAGATTTCTTGCAGTTTTTTTTTTTTTTTATATTCACACTGCAAATATATCTTTACGTTTTCCTTTTTGAGTTTTTGTACATGAAGTTCACATGCTGTTTGTGAGAAAACTTAAATTCGTCCAAATAACAAATTTGTAGCCAAAAAAAAAAACCGAATAATCACTGACAGTAATTTAACATGTTTCAGTCTAGTTTTTAAAACAGGCAGAATTGATAGTAATATGATCCAAATCAATGCAAATATTTTGTCCTCATGTATAAAATAGTCCAGAGGAATTTACTGAATGTCTTTAACTGAAATAATTATAAGATACTTTATTTATTTTAAAAAGAAGTTTGTTTAAACATTATGTGGGAAAGTTGAGTTTCAAAAGTTGTACTTTCCTAGAGCCATGTTTATTAGATTTTTATTTTAAACAAGATGGGAATGTTCTTATGGTCAGAAATGTCCTTAAAATTCTTTTGACAGGCCATGCTTCCTTAGAGCTTCACTACATCTCCACTACTTTATAAACAGGTACTTCACTTTTCCCTTCATCCTGCGAAGGAAATGGTGCTATGTTTGCTTTGAATGATCAAATTCATTGGCTTATTTATTGTCATTTTTGTTGCTTGTCACCATTTTGTTAGCCACCAGTTGTTTGTCAACAGTTTTGTTAACATCACATAACTATAACATTAATCTTATTTAAATGGTCTTTAGTAGGATTTATGCACTCATTCCAATTAGAATTTATGCAATAAATACATATTAAAATATAAAAAAAAAGTGTTATTTTTTTTGGAGTAGTGCAGAGAGGTATTTATAAAAAGTCATGAATATACTTAAGTTGATCCACTGCCATATATCTAATAAATGTTACTGTGAATTTATTCAAAGCAATGGAATTACTGCTACAGTACGCTACAGCAGGGGTTCTCAACCTTTTGCAACTCATGGCCCACCAATGACTGTTTAAAAACATCCCGAGGACCACCTTTCCAAATATGATAGTATGAAAACAGAATAACAGAAAATTCAAAAAGTACAATGATATACTCTGCTGTTAATCTGTTATGCCACTGTAGCAGACTAGGTCAAATCAGATATATAGATGAAAACTCTCCTTAAAGACTTACTCGGTAACCATTTATTCCTGTAACAATAACAGGGCAGGTCAGACCAATGACTGGGTCAGACACACAAGGGGAACACGCTTTTAACAAATTAATTAATAATACATCCCCACATCCAGGCTAACATACCTGTAACAACAGGTCAGACACACAAGAGGGGACATTATCTCTATTCATTAGCAGAAATGTTCAACAAAGTTCATTCACCCCAATTTACATACTGTAAGTGTCATTTATCAAATACAATTAGCAATATGAACGTGACTGTTTAAAACAATCTTACATACAAAACCAACTTGAAGCATTACGTAAATGTTACATGTATTATATTATTGTTTTTACAATTCAACTGGAGAAAAACTGGACACATTACTTATACACCTTCCCACACATCCAAAAATGATTAAGTCTAACAGGTGTGGCACGTCAATAACACAGTTTTCATCAACAACCACTCTAGGACCATTAATAAATCCCAACACATTAACATATTTACATGAACGTGATTTGGAGTAGTTCACATGAGAAAAACCATATATACTGAGACAAACCTTGCTACAAAATGCATATTCTGCATACCCTCAGTGAGACACTTGGGCTTGCTTCTTGGAGATAATAAGATCAAGTATTGGTGAAATGGGTGAGACTGACAAGGAGCGTAGCATCCAAAGTAGCTTTCAGTTTGCTCCTTGCTTTTGATTTTGTGATAGTCACAGTGGAGAACCCTGACTCACATAAGTATGTGGTGGTGAAAGGCAATAGAAATTTGATTGCCCGCTTTGACAGAGAGGGATATTCACTTGCAGCCAGTAACCAAAATGAAGCAAGGTCAACTTGTGTGAGTTGAAGTTTTAGGCTACTGTCAGCTGATAGTTCCATTAGTTCATTTTCCAACACAGTGGACAGAGCCATGTCTTCTGAAGCAGGATCCACAGAGAATGGGTCCAAAATCCAAAGGTTTCCATGTCGAGGGTCCTCTGGGAAGTAGTCAGCAAACTTTTGAGACAGCTGAGACAAGTGCTGGGTTATGACACTTGATATGTTCACATGAGAAGAGGCTTCCAATGTTTCACTCAGATGTGGAAACATGTCAAAGCGTCCCTCCTTGACTCTTCTATTACAAAGAATGAGTTTTTTTCTTGAATCCCTCAATTCTGTCTGAAACCAAAAACACTGTGCTGTTTCTGCCTTGCATTGATACATTCAGCTGATTTAACTGATCAAATATATCAGATAAGTAGGCCAGTTTTGCACAAAATTGATCATCAGTGTAATGCTCAGCAAGAGGGGAGCGTTGCTCTTCCAGAAATGTGTGCACTTCTTTTCTCAGTTCAAAAAGACGATTAAGCACACATCCTCTTGAAAGCCACCGTATTTCACTGTGGTACAAGAGCTGCAAATGATCAGCATCAAGTCGTTCACACAGAGCTGCAAAACACCTTGAGTTGAGTGCATTTTTCTTAATATAGTTAACAGTTTTCACAGCAATGTTCATGACCTCATGCAGTTCTGGTGACATCTGCTTTGTTGCAAGACTTTCCCCGTGCAAGAAACAGTGCGTCCACTTTGCTTCTGGCGCTCGCTCTTGGATTTGTTTAACGACACCGGGATGTTTTCCCATCATAGCAGCCACGCCGTCTGTGCAAATACCTGAGCAGTATTTCCAATCAAGACCTTTTTCAATGAAGTACTCATCAAGGCAGTGCATGACATTATCTGCCACTGTTCTCGTTGGAAGTTCTTTGCAAAATAGCAGATATTCACAAAGATTACTGTCCATGCAGTATCGGACAAAAACTAACAGTAACGCGGCGTTGCTTATGTCCGTCGACTCGTCCAGCTGTATGGCAAAATAAGGGCTTGCCTTTATTCATTCCACGAGTTGGCATTCAATGTCATCGCTCATGTCAACAATTCGTCTAGTCATGGTGTCATCGGAAAGTGGTATTGACTGAATTTTGGTTGCAGCTGCGTCACCCAGTAACTCTCGACACATATCCACAGCACTTGGCAAAACAAGTTCCTCAGCAATAGTAAAGGCTTTCTTACTACCAGCAACACGAGCGGCAACCATATAGCTAGCCTTCAAGGTGACTTGATTGAGTTGATAACGATGTTATGACTTTTTGTTGAGCCTGAAGCCCAACTTTTTTCCTTAGAAAATATTATTTTGGCTTCCCAACACAGCCCGGGTGTTTTGAGTTCAAATGTCTCTGCAGCTTTGATGGTTTTAGCGCCTCATTTGACAAAATTTCTCCACATTCAACACACTGAGCCTTCGGCTTAGTCTCAGTACCTGCCCTTATAAAACCAAATTGAATGTATTCAGCGTCGTATTTTCTCACCACACACTTCAAAGCTTTTGCTTGCACAGATCTGTCTCCCAAATCTGCTTTTCTTTTCAGAAAATGATCCATATTACAGTAACGTAGTTACTGCATCTGATCGAACAAACGTTCAATCTGACGTTGTGACGTGATTGGTGTTGCGATATTTAAATATAAATTAGCTTTTAGATAATGCATCTTGACTTGACTTGAGTGTTTTTGATCATATAAATTCATAAGAACAATTAGATAATTACAAAATAACAAGATTTGTCAATTAAAAAATAAATGAAAATTAATTTGGGTTAGTCTACCACTGCCTACACAGCCCACCAGATGGCACTCGAAGGCCCACTAGTGGGCCGCGGCCCACCGGTTGAGAATCACTGGTGTAGAGTATCTCACAGTCGTTGTGGATTAAGTGAACATAAACAGGTGGGTGAAAACTGAATGTGTGTCAGTATTACATGCATGCCTTCCGTCTTAAAGGGACAGTATTCCTAATTAAGTACCTATCGTGTCATTAATGTTAACCAACAAAAGATGTTAAATAAATGTTAAGTAAACCTACTTTTTCTGAAAAATGAGTTTAATTTGTATCTCTTTCGTATTTGTCTTATTGTCTTATTCTGCTTGTTTTTTAGCAGAATTTAATGATTATTTTTGTTTGAAGACTAAATATAAAATAGCTACCAAAATAAATGTTGGTAACTGCAGTTTAACTAAAAGTAATGACTAAAAGTTCACAAAAATGCAATGACTTTTCGTTGACTAAAACTAGACTAAAACTATGAAAGACTCAAACGACTAAAATGTGACTAAGACTATTAAACATTTTCGTCTCAAGATAAAGACTAAGACTAAATCAAAAATGCCTGTCAAAATTAACACAGGTGTGCATCACGTTACTGCATCTGATCGAACAAACGTTCAATCTGACGTTGTGACGTGATTGGTGTTGCGATATTTAAATATAAATAAGCTTTTAGATAATGCATCTTGACTTGACTTGAGTGTTTTTGATCATATAAATTCATAAGAACGATTAGATAATTACAAAATAACAAGATTTGTCAATTAAAAAATAAATGAAAATTAATTTGAGGTAGTCTACCGCTGCCTACACGGCCCACCAGATGGCACTCGAAGGCCCACTATAGGGCCGCAGCCTACCGGTTGAGAATCACTGTGCTACAGCAAGCCCCCTATAACTCCATATGATTCCAGTAGGGTCACACAAGTTCCCTTTCAGTCGGTCACATTCGACGTACTCTACTTCGAGTGTAAGAAAAACGAGCCAATGCACATTGGCATGCGATAATTGCCACAGCTGCTCTGCGCTGCAGTGCGAGTATTTAATGAGCAGCCGGTGCATCGCATATTTGCTTTTTCGCTTCGGAGCCGAATACATGTGCTGTTCCTGTGCGTGTGTTTTCTTTGGAAAGTGGTGGAAGACAAGCTGCTCGTTTAGGAAGGAGCCTCTGCGTGTCTGGTGCGGGTGTGACTGCACTGACAGTGTTGGTCACGATCTCATGAGAGAGCAAAAACAGCTGTTCTCACAGCTCGCTGGAGAGTGCGCCTTCAACGAGTGTGAGTGCTCACAACAGGCTTGCACTATTTGTACTGTTGTGTAGCCGCGGCCATTTCCCCTGTGCGTTTCAGCACCAGTAGAGAGCAAATTCCTAAAAGAGCACACACGGTTTGACCCTGCATTTTTTTCAAAATGTCATTCAGACCGTGTGCTACTGGATGCGCTCGCTACCTGGCCCCCGGTGATGGTCATGATTACTGCCTCACATGTTTGGGCCTCACATGTTTGGGCCTTTGTGCTGAGGTGGCACTCATGTATGGTACATGTTCTCTCTGCGGGAACATGACCATCTCGGTGTTAAGGTCGAGACTCCAGTATTTTGAAGAGACTGGAGCCCCTTCGTATATTCCCCGATCTAGTTCTTCTTCTGGGCCAGCTCAGAAGAAGCGTACTTCGGTTAATAACCTAGGTGACCTGAGGATTACAGTGAGGAATACCCCACCGAGTCAAACTCCTCGGACTCCTCACTCCTCCATGACACTACAACCAGTGGAGCCTCCAAGAGGGCGTGCTGGTCTGCCTCGTGCGGCACCAGTCGTCACTTTTGGGGATCCCCCGGAGGACTAGATGTCGGTCGCAGCATCGGAGGGTGAGTGTATGTCCTCCGGGGATGAAGATTCGGCTGCGCTGCCCCCTTCGGGTGTGGCAGCATTGCCCGAGTCAGACCCAGAGATGGCTACTATGCTTTCCCAGGCTCGAGTGGAACGTGTCCCAAACCCTCGCAGCTGAATGATTGGTTTCTTGGAGCGGCCCGTGCTGGTTCTCAGTGCTCCGCTCCAGTACCTTTCTTTCTGGAGGTGCATGAAGAGGTGACTAAATTGTGGACGGCACCTTTTTCTGCCCGAAGCCGGTCTGGTCCTTCTTCCTCCCTCACTACCTTCGATGGCGGGGCGGCTAAGGGGTACGTGGAGCTCCCCCTAGTGGAGCGGTCTGTGGCGATGTCCCAAGACCACTATCTCTTGGCGGGGTAATCCGCGTCTCCCCTCCCGAGCGTGTAAGTTATCGTCCTCTCTGGCGGGCAAGGCTTACACAGTTTGTTGAGAAGCCGCTTTCGCCCTGCATGCCATGGTGCTCCTGCAGGTCTACCAGGCCAAAGCGCTCAAGGAACTGCACGAGGGTAGTTCTGACCCAGGGGTTATGCAGGAACTGCGTGCAGCGACGGACCTCGTCCTACGGGCAACGAAAGTCACTGCATGCTCCCTGGGTCGGGCGATGTCCACCTTAGTTGTCCAGGAGTGCCACCTGTGGCTGAACCTGGCAGATATGCATGAGACCGACAAAGTTCGGTTCCTCAACGCCCCTGTCTGTCAGGCCGGCCTCTTCGGCAACGCTGTTGAAAACTTTGCCCAGCAGTTTTCAGCGGCACAGAAGCAGACAGAGGCGATTAAGCACATCCTGCCCCAACGACTAGCTGCTGCCTCCACCCAGTCGTCGGCTGCAGTGCCTTCATCTGCTCGTTGCCAAGGGCACCCCCCGGCGGCCCCCTCCACCCCTGCTCAGCCTAAGCAGCAGCCTCCACCCAGCATTTATGGGTTTTGTGCGAGAGCAAAGGAAATCCGCGTGCGAGCGGGGAGATTCGCGCTCGTGCATTATATTAATGTGCTTTCGCGCCACAATAATGCACTCTCAACATTTGTCATTAAAATAACGCCATAGTTTTGGGGCGTTTACAATCGCTGCTACCTTTTCGTCAGTAGGGTGAAGTCCTTCTTTGTCGATGCGGTGCCCCAAATACTCAACACTGCTTTGCATGAACTGACACTTGGAAAGTTTTACTCTGAGGCCATACCTCTCCAGTCTGGTAAACACTTCATCCAGTTTCCTGATATGGTCCTCTTTTGAGCTAGCAGTGACAAGGATGTCATCAAGGAAACAGGTGACATGATCTAGCTCTTGAAGGATTTGATCCATGACGGCCTGGAAAATAGAAGGAGCACTGGCCACTCCATAACTCAGAAGATGGTACTTGTACAAGCCACGGTGAGTATTTATGGTGAGGTATTTCTCCGAGTGCTAGTCCAGTTTTAATTGCTGATAAGCATGCGCCAAGTCCAGTTTACGAAACAATGTTCCACCTGCCAGCTTAGCGAACAAATCCTCTGTGTTTGGTAGTGGATATGTTTCCTCCTCCAGATTCTGGTTTATAGGGAAGTCGTGGCCTAATGGTTAGAGAGTCGGACTCGTAACCCAAAGGTTGCGGGTTCGAGTCTTGTACCGGCAGGGATTGTAGGTGGGGGGAGTGAATGTACAGCGCTCTCTCCCACCCTCAATACCACGACTGAGGTGCCCTTGAGCAAGGCACCGAACCCCCAACTGCTCCCCGGGCGCCGCAGCAAAAAATGGCTGCCCACTGCTCCGGGTGTGTGTTCACGGTGTGTGTGTGTTCACTGCTGTGTGTGTGCACTTTGGATGGGATAAATGCAGAGCACTAATTCCGAGTGCCACTAACCACAATCCAGTAACACCATACTTGGCCACATGTCACGTCACTTTCATAGTGACTTTATATATCACCACAGATGCGCATGGACTACGATTGGTGCTGCCCAGTCACTTCTGTCAATTTTGGATACTATGCCTGCTTTTTCCAGTCTATCCAGTTCCTTTTCCACCGCTTCATGTGGAAGCTGTGGAAGCTGAAAGATTGTTGGTGCATCAGGACGGACTCGAATAGTTGCTTTAAAATCTTTAATTGCGCTCGGTTTGTCAGAAAATACCTCTGTGTGTCGTCTCAACACTGTTTTTACTGCTGGGTTAGAGGCCACTTCAGCTTTCTCCACATTGAAAATGTTTGGCCAATCTAACTGAATTTTCTCCAGCCATTCTTTCCCCTTTGACAATGACCAATGGCAGTGTCACATTTTGCTGTTCATACTGCACTGGCACATCTACGGATCCCAGCAATGGAATTCTCTCACCTGAATATGTAATTAGCTGCATGCTTGTTTTGCTTAACGGTAAGTGTGACAGGAACTCCTTGTATGACAGTTCTGACATCAGCGACACAGCTGCCGCCGTGTCAAGCTGCATGTCCATGCACTTCCCATCCAATCAGAAATCAGAATCAGAAATCAGAAAGAGCTTTATTGCCAAGTATGTTTGCACATACAAGGAATTTGTTTTAGTGTCACAAAATGAGTCCTGGTAGGGATGCACATGTCTTCACAGAAACTGATATATGATGTTACAGATTCCGTGAGCTCGTCCAGATCGTTGGTGGCTGCTTCAAAAACACTCCAATCAGTGCAGTCGAAACAGGCTTGCAATGCCTGCTCTGTTTCGTTGGTCCATCTCTTTACAGACTTTACTACAGGTTTAGCAGATTTAAGTTTATGCCTGTAAGTCGGTATAAGATGAACCAGGCAGTGGTCAGAGAGTCCTACAGCTGCTCTGGGGACCGAGCGATATGCATCCTTTATTGTGGAGTAACAATGGTCCAGTATATTACTGTCTCTGGTGGGACATGTAACATGCTGTCTGTATTTTGGCAGTTCACGGGAAAGATTTGCTTTATTAAAGTCCCCGAGAATGATTAAAACAGAGTCCGGGTGTTGTTGTTCTGTCTCTGTGATCAGATCAGCGAGTTTCTGTAAAGCTGAGCTCACGTGTGCTTGCGGAGGAATGTAAATACTCACGAGAATTAACGAGTGAAACTCTCGCGGCGAATAGAACGGCTTACAGTTAATGAAAAGCGCTTCTAGATCAGAACAGCACATCTTCTTTAACGCTGTAACATCAATTTCAAATTCACCACAATTCCTTTCTTTCCATGTGAGGTTGTGTATATTGTATATACACCAAAAAACTCTGATTCATCCTCTTTTCCTTCATTACAACTCTCTGCTTCCACATACTGTGTCTGTACAGCTGCTTTTTTATTTCTACAGGCTCTTGCAATGTGTCCGATTTTGTTACACACATGACACTTCTCATTCTTGAACCTGCAGTCTCTAGCAGAATGTTTCCCAGCACATCTGTAACATTTTTTGCTTTCTTCTGGTCTCTGTTCCCTCTTCTGGTAGTTTCCTTTTTCAGAATCATCTCTCCGCTTCACTAACTGTAAATCCCTTGTCTTACCCGCAATTTCCAATGTATTTCTCGAGGCCAGCTCCATGGATGACTCAATTTCGCAAGCCTGGTGGAACGTCAGATCCTTTTGACTCAACAATTTGCATTGCATCGACTTGAGTTGAGTCCACTCACAAATCTGTCTATGAGTGCATCACTCAAATACTGTCCAAATTCACAGCTCACTGATAGCTGCTTCAAAGCCACGATATAATCCGCCATGTATTCACCCTCTTTTTGGTTGCGTTTCTGAAACTTAAAACGCTCCGCGATCACTAATGGTTGCGGTCTGTAATGCGCTAGCAACGCTGCTTTTAGTTCGCTGAACGTCATTTCGCTCGGCTTCGTCGGTGTGACTAGATTCTTTAACAGTCCATATGTCTCTGCCCCGATCACAGAGAGAAACACGCTAACCTTTTTCTCACTTGCAATGTCATTCGCCAGCAGCCACTGTTCAAAACGCTCAATGTACGATTCAAAATCCTCCTTTACTTCCTTGTACTCATCCACACTGCCAAACTGCATCGCTGCCATGTTAGCTATATTGTTAGTGGCTTTTCACTCGTGCCTTGTTCCTTTTTCTTTACTTTTACGACAAGTGCAACAGTGTTTCTCCACCACTAACAGTCTCTAAAATGAATTCTTAATCCTCGTCGCTACTGTAATATATTGTGCTAGGAGGTAGATTTGGGAAGAGGAACGACAGACACGTACTCTGCAAGCTGACTTGTTTTACTGAGAACTCACGCTCAAAAACAGGCCACACGTACCTACAATGGGGGCGTGGTTTAACGTAAATGTCACTCAGATCATCTATTACAAATAACATAAGCAGAGAAAATATTAAGAACCGAAAACATGTATTTTTTATGGTTAATATGTGCTGTACATATCAAAGCAAGCTCTGGATGCAAACCTTATTTCACTCAGTTTTTATGCAATGATAGTAAACTACTTAATATTTCCATAAAACCAACACTTAACATCCAAGATTAAACTAACGTTACATAAGCTAGTATGATACATAGTACGCGCTAGTTACCAAACATTAAGATTTTATACTTGCCCAAAGTCTTCTATAATAACATAAGCAAATCGTAAAGGATTCATGCCAAAGAGTAAATATGACCATACCTTGTCGTCGGGAAATGGCATACTCATACCTGTCAACCCTCCCGTTTTTCCCGGGATTCTCCCGTATTTTACCATTATATCCCGCTATCATCCCGTTTAAATATTTTCTTGTATTTCTCCCGTATTTTTAATATGGCGTATTTTATATATTTGCTACATTCGCTTCCGGTAATTTGTATGGGCCAAACCTCATTATATGAATAATCACGACAACAAATTCCAAGGTTGTCCAGTTGCCAGATCTTGTATGAAACGCATCTTTCTCACACGATCGACACATACAAATTTTAAACCATTTGTCCCCTCAACTTGGCAACCTACAGCCCAGTGACGCTATTGATATCTGCGCAGGGAGTAACGTTACCACGGGAAGGAAACAATGATCACTGGTAGAAATGGGAGGAGAAGACTCAGGTGGTGCTCCAGTGAAAAAAACTAAATATACATGTAAATGTATATTAACATGTATAATGAGATATTGCTTACACTCCAAAAGGCTATTTAATTGATTAAATATGAGCCCTGCAAGTTTCAAAGTCAGGTGCTGCACTGCTTTGTTTACTGCGGTTAGGGGGGAAATGGCTATAATCCTGGCGAAAAGCGCCACCTGCTGGCAGAGAATGAATTTGCATTTTTCAATAAGCCCTTCTGCTCTTTAGAACAAAGCAAAAAACGACCCTTATTTTTACGCAGAATACATGCAGTTGTAAATGTGAACTGGTGGATCGACAAGAAGATAATGAATTATAAAACTCTAAAGATATAGCCTACACTAAGATATATTTATGTTACTAAATAAATATAAATGTTTGATAATAATTGTTTAAATAAATATAAAAATATAATATAAAAATGTTTACTTTTGACTCCGCCCCTGACCCCCCTTTTTCCATATTTTGGTACCGAAATGTTGACAGGTATGCACAGGGGCATAGATGACGCGGGGGACGTGTCCCCCACCCACTTTTAATATCACGTAAATTCATCCCCCGCACTTTTTCGGGCAAGTGTGTTCGCATAGAGATTTTCAAGAGCCGGTGTGAATAAATATAGATTTAAATTCAAAGAGACATGATAGTCTGTGCATGATCTGATGTTTTATTCGGACCCAGAATAAGGCGAGATGAACATCGCGGAGCGCTAAACACTCCGTGCAGTGTATGTTTCATTCATACTCGAAGCTGGAGGGCGCTCTCGCGCAGAAAGTTCTTACGAGGAAATTCCTAATATGGACAAAAGCGTCCAGCTATCACTGTATCAAAACAGTTGTTTTCACAGAAAACAGAAACGTTTGGAAACATGAATAGAATAGAATAGAATAGCTTTTTATTGTCATTGTAAAGCTGTACAACGAAATGTTTTTGCTCTCACACTGATGTGCACACATACATACAAGAATTTACATAGAATTACATTTAACAAAATGCAAACAGTGATACAGAAAATATAAACAGTGCAATCTAAACAGGTGTGCAGTAGACAGTGCACATGTAAACAGTTATATATACTAAATGTGCAAAATAGGTATAGTGCAAATGTATTAGATATGTACAGTAATGAGTGAAATATTAATAAATCAAGAGAATGAAGGAATAAATATATAAATATAAGAACAGGGTATTGCACAGGTACACCAGTAGCTGTATGAGTAGTAAGTGTATAAGTCCTTAGTATTCCACAACCTTTGAAGCTTGTGATTAAGTGATATGTCTTTTTAATTGGAGTTCAGTTCTAAGATGGCACGTGGATAAAAACTGTTCCGGAGTCTGGAGGTGCGTGTCTTGAGGGATCTGTAGCGTCTTCCAGAGGGCAACAGAGTGAAGAGGTGGTTGCTGGGGTGGGAAGAGTCCTTTATTATACTTCTTGCCTGTCGGATGCATCTGGTGCTGTAGATGTCAGCAAGTGAAGGCAGCCGTGCACCAGTGCTGAGAGTCAGGGTCGTTGAGTGATGGCCCCCCAGCCTGACAGTCTGTGATTAAGTGATCTAGTTTGTTAGAAAATCCTTTACCCATGTAGCGAATCAGCTCAAAGGGGGAATATGCATAATTAATCATAACTAGTTATAATTAATTATAAATATTTAGATCCGCTGTAAGTATTTACTTGACCTCTCAGGGTCAACTGTCTGTCAATTCTAAGAATGTTAATTTCCTGGTTAAGGGAAATAACTTTCTTACTGTACAATACTACACAGAGCATGTAGCAAAAATCTGCATGATTAGGGACTGCGATTATGAAACTCCCGCGGCAAGTAAAAGGGCCGGCATCTTAGCGTTATATACTCTTAAGTGTGGCGAACAGTGTTTGTCCGTGACGGTGGCGTTTGTACACCACTTATCATTCGAGTAAATAATCAGCCCCCCGCCTTTGCTCTTACCGGAGACGCTGTTTCTGTCAGCCTGCGCTGTGCGGCCTGCTAGCGCGATAGCTTCGTTCGAAATTCCCGAGTGGAGCCAGGTCTCAGATATGATTATGACCGAGCAGCCTTTAATTGATTTTTTCGTCGATATGATCAAATCAAATTCTTCTGTTTTGTTGCTGAGTGACCTTGCATTTGTGAGGAAGATGCTGGGCAGCGCAGGCTTATGGGGTGTTCTCTTTAGCCTTGTTAGCAAGCCAGCCCGGCAGCCCCGCTTTTGCCTACGTTCCCTCCCGCGTTTACCGGTCGGTATGATGATCCATGGAGGTCCCGCTGGACGAACGATCTCTTCCGGGAATTGTACGTTGTTATAATAATGATTCCGGATCGAGTCTGGCTCGGAGCACGATGCTCCGATCTTTAACAGGACATGCTCGACAGACAGGAACACATAACAAACCAAACAAACAAAAAACACTGGGAGAGCAAAGCCGCTGCGTCCGCGCGTGCCGCCATTTTATTTTTGTTGAATCGTATGTTTAATGAAGACATTAAACATACGATTGCGACAATATATGGTTTATTTGTGTTTGTCAAGTCATCTCCAGGTAATAATGCATCATAACTCCAGTCACAGGATCCTTCAGAAATCATTCTGATATTCTGATTTGCTGCTCAAAAA
>NW_015548500.1:0-1127 GCF_001515605.1 Sinocyclocheilus anshuiensis
AATTACGATATTAATCGCAGACGATATATATCGCACACCCCTAGTTGCTTCCCGACCATTCATCGCGTGCCATCTTAAAAACGACACGTGTGATGTCATCGAGAAGGCGGAACTAGCGACTGACTTCTGAAAACAAGAGTGTAAACTTTGCAGAAGCACTTCTGCTATAGTTCGCCAGCATTTTTCTTTCTTTGTTCTGTCGTGGTAGTCCCTCGATGACACATCATACAGGCAGGAGTACTGTTACCACAGCTCCACGAACCTTTCCTCCATCTCATAATTCCACCTAGCAGCACCATCATCTCTCTTTAATTTTGCCATGTTTGAAACCGGTGTATGAAAGAGCTTCTGTGCTGCTATTGGTCAATGTCACCAAAGTGACAGAACTCGTCGTGGACGACGGAAAAAAAATTAAACATGCTAGTCTTTCTGTCGTGAAGCATCGCAGACGCGGAATCGGTTGTCATCCACTATGACACACTACACATGCTGAAACGATGGAATCTTGCGTCCCGACGCCCATTGTCGTTTACGAATACCCACGACACCCTACGTCAAGCAAATCGTGGCAAAATCGTGTTAAAATCGTGTAGTCTGAACCGGGCATTAATTAATGGCGCAGACGCGCGGTTTTGTTTACTACTTATACTGAAGCGCGCGTGACGCTTCCGGTGATTTCAGCATCTGCCATCTCACTAATGAGGACATAAATACTAGAGCCCGACCGATATATCGTTTTGCCGATATTATCGGCCGACAGGAGCCTGTCGCCGATATATCGGTATCGGCGAATATGCCGCCGATATGAACATTTTTTTTACAGAACATATAATGCAGATAAAATGCTTGAAATGGTGTAATTACTTAGTTTGTCCAGCAGAGGAAATGTCCATTGTCAATGGACAGAGAAATTGTCCATTGTTTGCTACTGGCGACCTGGATGAAACGCTTTAAAGCTTAAGTCTATGGAAAACCACTGAAACTTTGAACGGCCATATCTCCGTAACGGTGCGGCGAATCCGCACCAAATTCGGGGGATCTCTTCAGCTCAAGGAACCCTCTCGGATGCGAACTGAGTGTATGTCTCAAGGCCCTCTTTCGAATGAGACCACCTCCGCGTGGATAGC
>NW_015548501.1:0-198 GCF_001515605.1 Sinocyclocheilus anshuiensis
CCTCAGAGGTCATCCACCCGGAACTGCTTCCCTTTACAACAGTGAAGCTTCCCTTTCCAGCCTGACTCGCGTGGCGCGCATCTGCTCGTACAGCGCCAGTCTAAACTTGAGTTATTTTTCGCCCCTTGTGCTTAAACGTTCAAATGCACAGTTATGTGTCAAAATGTCTCCTCGTCAACACAGTTATTTGTGTCTTAA
>NW_015548501.1:422-940 GCF_001515605.1 Sinocyclocheilus anshuiensis
ACTAGAAAGTTTCTAGTCCCCGTTGGCTCCAGTAGTGTATTTAGTTTTTCATACTATGGAAGTCATGGGGCCCAGCAACTGTTGGGTTACCAGTATTGCTCCAAATATATGAAGAGTTTATTTACAAAAACAGATAACTCTGTTTATTAAAATTTTCAAAAATCATGTTTTTTATTATGTTATCATGTTTTTATTGTCTTTTATTGTGTTAGCTGTATTTTTTTTATTTAATCAAAATAACCCAACTGCAGTTTGAGAGAGAATAATTGGAATGCACAATGAAAAAACATCATTTTTGAAAATTGTTAAAAATGGACTTATCTGTTTTTGCAAATGAACTCTTCATATACTTTTACATTCAACAGCAGAAGAAAACTCATACAGGTTTAGAAGAACAACAGACCTTTAATTTTTGGGTGAGCTATTCCTCTAAAGCAGCCTAATTTAGCTGCTGTTAAAATTTGTCAATAATTTTAATCAAACATTAGAAAGAAAATCACTCACTGTCCTTGACCGAA